>NC_048590.1:40196940-40364440 GCF_013265735.2 Oncorhynchus mykiss
CACAGGTGAGCGCCATTCTGAAGTGTCTTAGTGGGGACACTTCATGCTGAGGAGGAAGTTTCACACATCCCCATATGCTGCATTCACCCCTCAAACTTACTCAAAACACACTTAGAGAAACGGGTTAGAGACGTTTTCTCTGCTTCTGTGCTGGAGGAGTCTCTCTTTTACAATTTGTATTAAACCAGATTGATTTTGATTGACTTCATCTGCTCTTCTCTTTTATTCACCTCAGACATCTCTATTATTACAGCCATTTAGGAGGAAGTGAGGAATAATCACTGCTGGCGTGTGCTGTTTCTGATCTAAACAGCATGATTGGCCACAAAAACTAACAAGGAGCAGTAATCGTCTTGACACCTCTGAATATAAAACTACCTACAAGCAGTACTTGTCCTAACACCTCTACATACAAGAGACCAAATCATGTCTGACTTTCTGACAACAACCATGGATGAACTGTGTCATCTTGAGGAATAGAGTTGGTCTACTGTTCCACAACCAGAGATGGGGTCAGGACCGGAGCCCTCGACATGTGTGCTGCATCCCTCGTCATTGGCTCTATAGTATAGTTGGCAGTGACAGAGTTAGGACAGAGTTCATGGATGGTTCTATGTTCTCTGGGCAGGTTTGGCAATCAGCTGCCTCTCTCTCTCCAGCTCCTTCTCTCTCTGTTGTTCTTTCTCCATCACCTCCTTCTGTCTCTGCTGCTGCAGCTTCAACGCTCTTTTCTGGAGACAGAGAGACAAATGGTTTAAAAAACATTTCATCCCAGTTTCCTATTCAATTCAATGTCAGTCATTTCAAATTTAAGTGTACATTTAAAACAACCATTTCTTATCAACTGCTACCATAGAAAAGGAGAGAATGCATGGAGGAGGTGGAGGAGAAACTATGTGGTGAGCAATAGCTAAGCAACAATAGTCCATTCTGGGGGGAAAAAGAAACATTCACCCACCTTTAGTTTAGTTGTCTTCTCGTGCAGCATGATCATGTCTTTACGTATGTTCACCAGTTTACCGTGATAAAACTTGGCCTCTGTGAACTGAAACAAACATCCATCAGTCCTACAGGGAGCAGGACAGGTGGACAATGAAAGAATTCTCTTCAGATGCTATGTATGTTTGAAACAATAGGCAGACAGTCAGACACAGACACAGCGACAGAGAAACAACAGACAGACACAGACAGACAGACAGAGAAACAACAGACAGTCAGACACAGACACAGCGACAGAGAAACAACAGACAGACACAGACAGACAGACAGACAGAGCGACAGAGAGACAGACAGACAGTCAGACACAGACAGAGCGACAGAGAAACAACAGACAGTCAGACACAGACACAGCGACAGAGAAACAACAGACAGACACAGACAGACAGACAGACAGACAGACAGAGCGACAGAGAGACAGACAAATGTACCAGTGAGTTTAGATCCAGTAGGGAGTTGCACTCTCTGAATTTGGTGACTTCTTGGTCCAGTGTGTCCAGCAGGATGACTTGGTTTTGACTGGTCAAGAGGAAAGGAGAGGAACATAAGAGCCACAAACACATGACAGTCACACACCACAACATCTGTAACAGGGACAGAGAATACTAACTATCTTGTAAAGTAGAATCTAATTCAGACGTGATCTGTGAATTATCATTCTCCTCCTAATAAACTAAAAGTGAAAGATGAAACTGGACTAGAGGAAACAAGAAGTGCATCCCAAATGGCACCCTATTCCCTTCATATTGCACTACCCTATGGGCCCTGGTCAAAAGTAGTGCACCTTAAAGGAAATACAGTTCCGTTTGGGATGCAACCCAAGGGTTTGTTTTAATGTCTGATGTGATTTGAATACTAACTTGAGTTCCAACAGAGCTTGTTTGGAGCTGTAGAGGTCAGGCAGGTAGTGAGAGAGCAGGCCTTCTGTCAGTTTCTCTATGGCCTTTCTGTCCACTACAATGGCCTCTTCAATAGGGACTGATTTCTCTGCAGGCTGGGAGTCCTCTGTAGGACGAGAGTCCTGGGGAGTCAGGCTGAATTCTGAGGGGCAATAACAAACACACTGACAATTCTAACTGGTCATATGTAGAAAGACCAGTTCCACTCCCTACAGTCTGACCTCATGTCAGGGTAGGTCCATGGCCCTAGACTTTTTGGGGCTTTTTGGGACAGGTCTTGGAGGTGGCAGGTAGCCTAGCGGTTAAGAGTGTTGGGCCAGTAACCAAAAGGTCTCTAGTTCGAATCAACGTGTCGACAAGGTGAAAAACCCTAATTGCTCCAGGGCCGCCGTTGATAATGGCAGACCCTGACCGTGATCTCACACTCTGAGAGTATCTCAGGGAGAGGGGGATATACAAAGATATACAAAGAACACATTTCCAATTCAAATAAGACAAATATAAGGTAAGCATACACCAAATTATTTTATTATTATAATAAACATCTTTGGACCAAAAACTGGTGCAAAGCCTGCCAGTGGAAAAGCACTGAAAAGTGACTGATTCACACTCTAGGGTGGACACGAACCGTACTGTCCTGGCTCAAATATTTCATTTTCATAATGTCTTGACCAGCATGGTTTCAGAAACTCTTGTGAATATGTGACCAGGCCAGCCCAGTACTTCTCAACTTGGTTCAGTTTGGTTCTGTAGTCCAAATCAGGCATAAGGGTCTGATTCAGAGTTGAGATAAGCATGTGCAACTCATTACTAGTTACCGTAGCTGCCAGTGTTCTGAGGAGGGTCACGCTGAGACGAGGAACTCTCATCTGCCCTCCCCTCTGTCTCCATGTTGTTCGTCACTGTCTGATTCTACAGCCTAAAGAAAGCAAGCAGCCGCGGCAAAATTAGCGATGTGCCTGGTGTTTCCAGATTTTTATGAAATATGACCTATACTTACTTACAATATCAGTGAAATAGTTTTCCTTCCAAAAAATGGTAATTAAGTATGTCAACAAAGCTTTTCTGTGTTGGAATGGTGTGGGCGTATACTGGTTATTAAAAATATTAATGCAAGTGGACTGCTGATTGTCCAGCTCATCCTCTTCTAGACCACTGATTGGCCAGCTCATCCTTCTGAGGAGTATAACATCACACTGTATGATAAAATAGCAAGCATTTAAAAAAAGTTTACGGTGGGTTTTTTATTTTATGCAAAGTATAGGATGAGTCAACAACATTATTTGGGTATGAGTTAACACAATATGAACTTTTAAAAGTTAACTTTTAAAAAAATGGTGCCCCACCACTGCTAAATTAATATAAGGGAAACACTGGATATGTTAGCCACTTGGACCCTTGAACCTACTGAGGGTTTGCAAACCCACTTCCTCTTGGAGAAGTGTGCAGACTTTTATTCCAGCCCTGCTCTAAAACGCCTGATTCAGCTGATCAAAGGTGATTAGTAGATTCAGGTGTGTTACAGTAGGGCTGGAGCAAATGCCTGAAAAGCCAGTAGCTATTCAGGGGAGGATTGGCAAGCCCTGGCTGAATGTCCTTTGTAAATGAATGCTTGACTCAGACAACACAACCAGGTATCAATAGAATAGATCAAATAGTAGCTAGCTAGTTTGATATCAGCACGTCTAGGAGAGTGCTATGGTGCCTGGCTATGTTAGCTAGCTATGCCATTCTGAATACATCTAGAAATGCTGTCCACTCTACAGTTAGCTAAGCCAGCAAAACACATTCAAGTCATTCCAAATGGAGGCAATCATGTTACATTGTAAAATATACAGATCATTTTAAACACTTTACCTTTGAAACGAGCTCTCCATCAATAATGGCAACGTCTGGAAAACATCATGTGACAGGGCGTCACTCATGTGACTGTGTTTGAACTTCCTGTTTGAACGAATTTAGCTTGATTACTTGTTTCTCAAACTATTAACGGTGCGATGTTGACGTTAGAGAAATGGTTTTGAATACAATCACAGTGAGGAAATGGTCTCCCCTAGAAAAGGCTGACGATCGGTAATTTTAACGCTAATGTTGTAAGAGGAATGTGTTGTTTTCAGCTCAGTTAAAAACAGAACTCGAGTCTCCGAGCTAGCTTGGCTAACCAATCAAGCCTCCCCCTCTTCTGTCAATGGTGAATCGATTTGTTGGACCGGCTAGTTGTTGCCAGACATTATTGTGTAGTCAACAATATGTTTTCAACGTTAATTTCTTTAATGACAACGAGGAATTTGCATGCAGACAACTAGCAAGCTGTTTTGATTCAGCCGAGTGTGGATGCATTGTTTGTGTGCTTTTCTGTTGGAGGTGCTGCTATCCCCAATTGAATCATTAGAATTCTCTGAGATGGAATGGTTATCGTTTTCAGTGCATGAAATATTGAATATGTAGGCTACCTTAAATCAATGTCCACCTCGGAATATTCTGTTACACGGAGGATCGAAACATACTTACAAATGTCAACCTGTTGTGCAGTTCGATATTACATTTAAAAAATAAATCAAGTATCTTTATTCTACTGTGTCGTTTTAACAGACACTGGGTGTGTTCTAAGTAACGATAGGACGTTTTCTTTCTGCTAATGATTAATGATTTCCACGTTTCAGGTGTGTCAACACCGATGTAACGTTACAGCCACAACCTCTGATTCAGTACTTTATAAGACGGTGACATTGGTGAGAAGCACACCAAGCTCGGACCGGCATAATTGAAAGTTAACAGCTCCTGAACTGTCAACAACTGGCATTAATGATGTCAGGTGGTGTGAGCTTCATGAGCAAGGTGCGGTCCGCCTTTAGGAAGGAGCCTGAGGACTGGGACCTGAGCGACACGGCTCCCTTTGACCTCTCTGGGGACGAGCTCGCGGAGGATGAGGCGCCCAAGTTCAACAAACTCAAAGTGGTGGTTTCCGGTGAGATGGAGGACTACGCAGCAGGGGCACCGTCGAACGGCGTCGCGGTGAACACAGTGGTGGTGGATGATGACGACTCGCTGCTCGACTCGTCCTCGGGGAGTTTGGGGAGCCCCGGTGTCAACATGGACCGGTCGCAGTGTGAGAGCTGCACGAGGAAGAGAGAGGGGGTTAAACGGAGGAGAGTGATGAAGAAGTTGGCGTGTGCCTCTGTGTTGTATTTCCTCTTCATGATTGGAGAACTGATAGGTGAGCAAACAAAACACACTACACTAGTCTGTTACAGTACTGACTACAGACTCATTATACACTGTTAGTACTGTGAGGTTAAAGCTGTGGCCTTCAAGTTCCAATCAAATCAATTTGGTATGATGTTTGGAGCATTGACTTCCAAGTTCCAATCTGAAGTAGCCTGAGTAGACCTACTCACAAGCTAGAGCACACCTGATTCCACTAACCAACTAATCATCAACACCTTTTATTAGGTGAATTAAGAGTGTTAGTGATGGGCTGAAACTGAAGCCTGCACAGTGTACGTGTGGCTCTCCAGGACCAGGGCTGGGGACAGCTGTAGACTACTCAGTTAGTTTCTTTTCAGATCCTACATCTCCCACATCAACATTGTGATTGGATCTGTAATCTTAGTCGGTCATACCCGTCCCCCCTCATACCTGGCCCCAGGTGAAGCGTGGTGGAATGTTCAACACATGGTGATATTAGCATACATGTATGTGTACAATCACCTGCTGCCATAACAATTCGCACATACACCTAAGATGAGATGCGTGTTTGATTATGTTCTGAGAAATGCCAGTTTTGAATGAACTAACAGCTGTCTGTAGGTGGAGATGTAGCTAACAGCTATCTATGTAGCCTAATGTATTAGTAGGTTATAATGTAGGTCGTGGATAGGCAACTTTGATGGGGTGGGGCCACAATCTGAACTCATCATGAGGGGCAGCAGTGGCTCTCAGGTCTACGTACCCAGTTCCATCCATACCCACATGTGCAGTCATAGGCCCTAGCCTTTTGGGGGCCCTAAGTGAACATTTGTTGCCGATAATGTATTATGATGTATTTGTAATGTCTCTAGGTGGTTATGTAGCTAACAGTCTGGCCATAATGACTGATGCTCTCCACATGTTAACTGACCTGATTGGGATAGTGGTGTCTCTGCTGGCACTGTGGCTTTCTGCTAAACCACCCACCAACAGATTCACCTTCGGGCTGCATCGCCTAGGTACGTTACTGTTACTCCTCTCCTCTTGTTCCATAAACAGAACTTTCTAGATGCATCTTAATTTTGAGATGGAATGTGAGGTCAGTAGTGTTTTGATCTTGTATCATGTTTCTCTCCTCAGACTGTGTATGGAAAGTGACTTTGTGATTGAGAAGCTCAGAGGTTACTACTGTTTCAGAGCCTCCTGTTTAATAGATGCAGACAGTAAACTGTTAACATATGACATTCAGCTGTCCAGTATATTATTTGGTCTGTGTCTCTACCCCCTATAGAGGTGGTCTCAGCCGGTATCAGTGTGTTACTCATCTACATCCTAACGGGGGTGTTGTTGAACGAGGCGGTGCAGAGAACTGTCAGTCAGGACTTTGAAATCAACGGAGATGCCATGCTCATCACTGCAGCTGTGGGGGTCGCTGTCAACCTAGTGTGAGTAGCTGAGTACACACACCTGCATGCGCACACATGAATTGTCTCACACACAGAGAGAGCAGTCATTATGCACCAGAACACTCATCATCTCATCTGCCCTGACAGTGGGGAGGAGGGAGGGATTCCTGATTCCAGTTAGACTGAATGAATGATGAAGCTTCCTTGACTCCAGCTAAGGACAGCAGTGTGTCTGGCTGTAAAAGAGCCACAGTCAGTGTATGATGACATGTCATAAACTACTGCAGTCCAAAGGTCTTCTCGTCTCCACTCCACACTACTGGAGCTAAATTACTTTTCAAGTGTGTGACTCACTTGGTTAGAGCGTGGCATGTGTAGTGTTGTTGATGATAAGTGCGGTGTGTAGTGTTGATGAGCGTGGCGTGTGTAAAGTGTGTTGATGAGCGTGTAGTGTGATAAGCGTGGCGTGTGTAGATAAGCATGTAGTGTGTACAGTCGTGGCCAAAAGTTGAATGACACAAATATAAATTTTCACAAAGTCTGCTGCCTCAGTTTGTATGATGGCAATTTGCATATACTCCAGAATGTTTTGAGTGATCAGATGAATTGCAATTAATTGCAAAGTCCCTCTTTGCCATGCAAATGAACTGAATCCCCCAAAAAACATTTCCACTGCATTTCAGCTTGCCACAAAAGGACCAGTTGACATGTCAGTGATTCTCTTGTTAACACAGGTGTGAGTGTTGATGAAGACAAGGCTGGAGATCACTCTGTCATGCTGATTGAGTTCGAATAACAGACTGGAAGCTTCAGAAGGAGGGTGGTGCTTGTAATCATTGTTCTTCCTCTGTCAGCCATGGTTACCTGCAAGGAAACACGTGCCATCATCATTGCTTTGCATAAAAAGGGCTTCACAGGCAAGGATATTGCTGCCAGTAAGATTGCACCTAATTCAACCATTTATCTCATTGTCTCATCAAGAAGCGGTTCAATTGTTGTGCAGAAGGCTTCAGGCGCCCAAGAAGTCCAGAAAGCACCAGGACCGTCTCCTAAAGTTGATTCAGCTGCGGGATTGGGGCACCACCAGTACAGAGCTTGCTCAGGAATGGCAGCAGGCAGGTGTGAGTGCATCTCCACGCACAGTGAGGCGAATACTTTTGGAGGATGGCCTGGTTTCAAGAAGGGCAGCAAAGAAGCCACTACAGGAAAAACATCAGGGACAGACTGATATTCTGCAAAAAGTACACGGATTTGACTGCTGAGGACTGGATTAACGTCATTTTCTCTGAATCCCCTTCCCGATTGTTTGGGGTATCCGGGTAAAAGCTTGTCCGGAGAAGACAAGGTGAGCGCTACCATCAGTCCTGTGTCATGCCAACAGTAAAGCTTCATGAGACTATTCATGTGTGGGGTTGCTTCTCAGCCAAGGGAGTGGGCTCACTCACAATTTTGCCTAAGAACACAGCCATGAATAAAGAATGGTACCAACACATCCTCCGAGAGCAACTTCTCCAAACCATCCAGGAACAGTTTGGTGACAAACAATGCCTTTTCCAGCATGATGGAGCACCTTGCCATAAGGCGAAAGTGATAACTAAGTGTCTCGGGGAACAAAACATCAATATTTTGGGTCCATGGCCAGGCAACTCCCCAGACCTTAATCCCATTGAACTTGTGGTCAATCCTCAAGAGGTGGGTGGACAAACAAAACCCCACAAATTATGACAAACTCCAAGCATTGATTATGCAAGAATGGGCTGCCATCAGTCAGGATGTGGCCCAGTTAATTGACAGCATGCCAGGACTCTTTGCATAAACTTCATGTAATTGTCAATAAAAGCCTTTGACACTTATGAAATACTTGTAATTATACTTCAGTATTCCATAGTAACATCTGACAAAAATATCTAAAGACACTGACGCAGCAAAATTGGTGGAAATTAATATTTGTGTCATTCTCAAGTTTTGGCCACGACTGTAGTGTGATAAGCGTGGTGCGTTAAGCGTGGCGCGTGTAGTGTGATAAGCGTGGGGTGTGTTGATGAGCGTGTCGTGTGCTGAATGCAATCAGGCTTTAAGTCTGGCCACAGCACTGTTTCAGTAACATTGAAGGTTTTAAATGACATCCACTTCTCTTGATAAGAAGTTACATTGTGTGTCTGTTTATTGATTTGTTGAAGGAATTTGACACTGTGGAACATGCTGTTGTGGAGTTACTGGTCATGCTCTAGATAGGTAATTTATAAACCAATCAAATTGTACACAATGTGTAATGGTGGATGGTTGTCCATAGAGTTGTGCTCAGGTGTTCCACAAGGGTCTACCTTTGGGCTCACTGTTCATTTTGTATATGAACAACATTGGGGATCATATTGAAACAGCGGATGCTCATTTTTATGCAGATGATACTGTTCTTTATTCAGATGATACACTACAACCACTTGAATAAAGAACAGTATCTTTAGCTTTTGAAAATGCCTGAAGAGCATGTAAATCATACAACAGAATCTGTATGATTTTAAAGCTGGTTCTGAATCCGGGTAAAACAAAATGCATGGTATTGTCAAATGCCAGGCATGTTACCAATCATGTCATACTATAGAGCAAGTCAGTGTACAAATATTTGGGAGTGTGGGATGGTGACAAGCTGAGCTTTACTGTTCATGTGGAGAACTTGATAAGGACGTTCAAGCTGAGAATAGGTTTTTATTACCGGCATAAGGCTTGTTTTTCTTTGGAGGCCAGAAGGGAGCTGGTACGATGTACATTACTGCCGGTTTTAGATTTGAGTGGTGGTCTATATATGCAGGCCTCAACCACTACCCCCGAGAGCATTTGATTCAGTATATCATGTGGTCCTCAGGGTCCTTACAAATCAGAAACGTCTAACACGCCATTGTGATCTCAACAGTTCTGTTGGCTGGTCGTCATTGACCTTGCGTAGGCTTAAACACTGGTATACACTAATTTATAAGACCATACTGGGTAAAATGCCACTTGTATTTTTTGCTTGTCGGTAAATAAATATAAATTACGGTCCCATTCGCTTTTAACAGTACCAAGAATTAGAACCGGTCATGGTAGAAATAGTTTTAGCTACTCAGCTCCGTGGTCCTGAATCTCTCCTAAACATTTGATCTAGTCATGTTGGTGGAGTTTAAACACCTGTTCCATGTAAATATCAGTGTAATTGTTTAGGACAGCTGTTTTTTAGTCATGATTTTTATTTTTACATATCATTGTACTGTGTGTGTGTGTGTGTAGGTTTGTTTAATGTAGTGTTAGTGCATGTAAGTTGTCTGAAATGTTGTTCCCCCTGCTGCTATTGGACCAGGTCTCTTTAAAAGATGTTATCTCAATGAGGGAAAACCTGTATAAATAAAGGTTTTTAAAAAATGTTGCGTGCCGTGTGTAAAGTGTAGATGAGCGTGCCGTGTGTTGATGAGCGTGCCGTGTGTAGATGATTGATAGTGTAGCCTCAATCATGTATAGTAATGATTAAACGTAGTAGTATATAAACGGCCACCAGAAGTTAAACTGACATCTCTCTCCTCTCTCTCATAATTATTTATATAGTATGGGTTTCCTCCTGAACCAGACCGGTAATGGTCACCTCCACTCCCACGGGGGTCATGGTCACTCACACGGGGTTCCCCCTCCACCCTCACATGGCCACAGCCACGATGGACCCCCAGCCCAGGGGCCCCAGGGCAGCCTGGCGGTCAGGGCAGCCTTCATCCATGCACTGGGAGACCTGGTCCAGAGTATAGGGGTCCTCATAGCTGCCTACATCGTACGCTTCAAGGTAGGCTGCAACGTCTGACCTGGGAGCAGGAACTGTTTAATGTTGAAGGGCTGAATGGGATGGTTTAAGGGCTTGCTTGGTCGGGCCAGGGTCGTGTTCATTAGTCCATGCAATGGAAAACGCACATTTAGTTTCTTATTGCAGGGTTTCCCAAACTCTGTGCTGGGGCCCCCTTTGGGAGCACGTTTTGGTTTTGTACCTACGGGCCTGGGGCCCCCCTTGGGAGCACGTTTTGGTTTTGCCCCAGCACGACACAACTGATTCAAAGCTTGATGAGGAGTTGGTTATTTGAATCAGCTGTGTCGTGCTACGGCAAAATACTAAACCTGTACCCAGGGGGAGCCCTAGGACCGAGTTTGGGAAACGCTGCCTTATTGGACGAGTCCACATAGAGAGGAACTGTTTCTGTTTCCTTCAGTTTGAGCCTAACGACCAAGCTGTTAGATTGACCTGACCATTGCCCCCCCCCCCCCCCCCCAGCCAGAGTACAAGCTGTTAGATCGACCTGACCTTTGCCCCCCTCCCCCTAGCCAGAGTACAAGCTGTTAGATTGACCTGACCTTTGCCCCCCCCCCCCCCCCCCCAGCCAGAGTACAAGCTGGCGGACCCCATCTGTACCTACATCTTCTCTATCCTGGTGCTGTTCACAACGATACGCATCATACGAGACACAGGAGTCATCGTCCTCGAGGGTGAGACCACGGCTACATGTATTACAGTTGGCCCAGTGTTTCCCTCCAGTCCCCCCAACAGTACACGTTGTTGTAGCCCCGGACAAACTCACCTGATTCAACTCATTGAGGGGATGATGATTAGTTGAATCAGGTGTTTGTCTGGAGCTACAACAAAACTGTGCTGTTGGGGGGACTGGAGTTGGGAACCAGTGTATTAACCTATGTGATTTAGATCAGTGGTTCTCAGTCCTGGTCTTGGGGGCGTAAAGGGGGGCACATTTTAGTTTATCAAGCCTTTGGTTTGCTAGGACCCTTTGTGTCCCCAGTAGCAGGAATAGGAACCGATGCTCTAGATCAATACATAATGTCCTGGAGGGACAGAGAGACACTACATATTTCTGCTCTTTGTTAACCAGACAGATCTGTCATCAGAACAGATGCTTATTCTATTCACTTCCTGTCTGAAACTGCCATGAACTCTAACCATGATTATATAGAGCTGCTTTAATATATAGTCCTGCACTTACACACTTTCAATTGTCTAATCTGGAGCTGTAAAAATGTCCCATAGTGTTTAAATAATAGTAGATTGTTCTCACGCTATGAAAGGGACAAGTCTTTTGCTAGCAACTTACAGTACATGGCATCAAGACTCGTTAGAGAGAAACAATGTTAACGTTCTGAGTTTCATGAAACTGAAAGTGTGTGGTGCTGTTAGGTGCACCCAGGCATGTGGACGTTCAGCGAATCAGAGAAGACCTTCTGAAGTTGGAGGACGTCCAATCAGTTGACGAGCTCAACGTGTGGGCATTAACCGGCGACAAGACCACCGCCCTCGCACACCTGCGGCTCTGTGAGTGACCTTTGACTTAGTTGTGCATGTGGCGTGCATTCTGTTGATAGGTTTAGGAACTCTACACTCTGGTTGTATCTCAATTAGTCTCTGTGATTTTTATTTAACTAGGCAAGTCAGTTAAGAATAAATTCTTATTTACAATGATGCTGAGCCAATTGTGCACCGTCCTATGGGACTCCCGATCACAGCCGGTTGTGATTCAGCCTGGAATCAAACCAGGGTCTGTAGTGATGCCTCTAGCACTGAGATGCAGTGTCTTAGACCGCTGCGCACTCGGGAGCCCTGGGGAACTAAAGGGGTGCACATACTTTACATCCTATGTCCTCGACCCTTCTCAACTGTTGGAGTTCCAAGGTCCTTCCCCCTCGGACCTACTTCTATAATGGATTTTAACAAGGAGGCGTCGAGGATGTGATGAATCGAGTAAAGATAAATGAAGAGCCAGTGTCCTAACCTATTTCTGTGCATTGTGCTTCTAGCGCCCTCTAGTGCCAGTGCGTGGGAGGACGTGCAGGCCAAGGCCAGACACCTGTTGATCCACACCTACGGCCTGACCAGGTGCACCGTGCAGGTCCAGACACACAGAAACAGGGCTACACGCACCTGTACACACTGCCGAGAGTCCACCGCATAGCCTCAATTAAAGACAGTCTGAGGACATTAAACCAGACTGGTGCCAAAGCGTAGTGAACTGATCTGGTCTATGCCATTGCCAGGATATTCGGACTGACAGTCAGATGCACATTTTATTTTTAAAGGACAGCTGATTCCTCCTGGGCTGTTGCAAAGTTTTCTGAAGAGGGGTTGAACAAAGCTTAACTTTTCAACAAAATATCTATAATAATCACCATTAAAGCCTGTAAATGTTTAACATTATTACTTTTTTTTGGTACTTCTATAATTTAACTGTTAATGTGTTTGTTTGAGCACTCTATACGTTGACTGTAGCTGTTCTATTGTTTCCAGTGGAGTGACAACAGGGAATGTGTCTCTGTGGGCTCATCTCAATTCTGTTTATTTGATTCCTTGCATCCTCTCTTCTTGCCGCCTCCTCAAAACACATCGGAGGAGAAGGTCCGGGAGGAGAAACCTCAGATTCACTGTGTCTGTCATCCTCTCCTCACAAGGTAGAACCACTGGGGTCTACTCTGACCTGTTAAGGACCAATCCTAACATGAGATATGCACCTGTATGTAAAGTCTGGCACACTAATGCAAGTTAACTGTGATTATCTGAAGTTAGTATTGGTCTTGTAGTGGAGAGGCCTGTATCGGTGTTTGACTAGGTTGATGTGAGGCTGTGTCTGAAAATGTTACTAGCGGTCCAATCCTTTCTTCCACTGTCTTTGTTTCCTCAACTCCTCAAAGTTAATTGGCGGAGAGGATCCAAGGTACTGACGACCACCTCCAATGAGCTTTGAGAGGGGGGAGGACTGGAAACTAGTAACGTTTTCAGGCACAGCCAGAGATGAGGCCCAGGCCGTCTCTATAAGGTTAATCCATACATCTGATTGTATTATTGATCTGATGATAGTGTCCATATTGCCTTCTCCTTTACTGACCGTGTTGAACCAGTAGACAGAGAGGATGTGTTTATGTTAAAAGGGTTCTGAATTTAGAGTACTGACCACACACTGTTTGTTTTACTTGTTTCTTTAACAGGTAACTTATGGCTGAAATCAGGAAACTGACAATGAATCATGTTTAGTACTGTAGTAGGGAAATGCATGACTACTGCTTCTAGTTAATATCAGACAGTTTTATTTGCTTATCAGATTGATTCTGTCAACATTTCAGAAATGCAGTATTATTCCATAAGCATTGAGGGCTGTGAGATGCCAATATTTATAATATGCATAATTCAGTCATTGTGTGGGTATATAAATACATTTGGCATTGTGTCTTGAGGTCTTGGTTGGTTCCTTAAACCACTGTCAGTCTTCCTGTCCAAGCTTATCAACATGTTGGTTGGAACAGACTAAAATGACATTTTCTTTAACTGCAAATCAGATCAGTATATACATTACCTGCCGTGTGTTGCTCTTGTTTGATTTATTTTATGTTAAAAGGTGTTTGGCTCTCTACAGCAGCACTCACCAGTGTTTCAGTGATTTGCACATTCATTACTTCAACCTGAACACTTAAGGTTCTGCGCCAATATCCACACTTGTGTACTACTACGTAGAAGGAAGTATGGATACGTCCCAAATGGCATACTTTACCAATTAAACTAATATGGGCATGAGAACTGAGACTTCTATTCCCTTAAAATCAGGATGCAGTATTGCCTGTTGATCACATGATCAGCTGTTTGTTTAAATGAGTCATGGTTATCAATATTTTGAGTTACTTTATCACTAGACTGAGACCTGTCTGAGTCTGTCACTTCACTTTACTCAACTGGCAGATACATTGACTGGAAACATGTGAATGAAGAACCTGTTACATTTAGAAATAAATATCTTCCTTTGAACACCGACCTAAAGAGTTGTGTTTAGTTCTGCTTCTAAAGGGGACTAGAGCAGAGGTATTCAACACAGGATGCTGCTGGGAAACTTCCTCGACTTAGCCATGTGTTGGCTAAAATGACTGTCCAACTTTTTAAATGAGCTGTTAGCCAATATACACTGCTCAAAAAAATAAAGGGAACACTAAAATAACACATCCTAGATCTGAATGAATGAAATATCAAATACTTTTTCTTTACATAGTTGAATATGCAGACAAAAATCACACATTATCAATGGAAATCAAATTTACCAACCCATGGAGGTCTGGATTTGGAGTCACACAGAAAATTAAAGTGGAAAACCACACTACAGGCTGATCCAACTCTGATGTAATGTCCTTAAAACAAGTCAAAATGAGGCTCAGTGTGTTTGGCCTCCACATGCCTGTATGACCTCCATACAACGCCTGGGCATGCTCCTGATGAGGTGGCGGATGGTCTCCTGAGGGATCTCCTCCCAGACCTGGACTAAAGCATCCGCCAACTCCTGGACAGTCTGTGGTGCAACGTGGCGTTGGTGGATGGAGCGAGACCTGATGTCCCAGATGTACTCAATTGGATTCAGGTCTGGGGAACGGGCGGGCCAGTCCATAGCATCAATGCCTTCCTCTTGCAGGAACTGCTGACACACTCCAGCCACATGAGGTCTAGCATTGTCTTGCAGTAGGAGGAACCCAGGGCCAACCACACTAGCATATGGTCTCACAAGGGGTCTGAGGATCTCATCTCGGTACCTAATGGCAGTCAGGCTACCTCTGGCGAGCACATGGAGGGCTGTGCGGCCCCCCCAAAGAAATGCCACCCCACACCATGACTGACCCACCGCCAAACCGGTCATGCTGGAGGATGTTGCAGGCAGCAGAACGTTCTCCATGGCGTCTCCAGACTGTCACATCTGCTCAGTGTGAACCTGCTTTCATCTGTAAAGAGCACAGGGTGCCAGTGGCGAATTTGCCAATCTTGGTGTTCTCTGGCAAATGCCAAACGTCCTGCACGGTGTTGGGCTGTAAGCTCCCACCTGTGGACGTCGGGCCGTCGGGCCCTCATACCACCCTCATGGAGTCTGTTTCTGACCGTTTGAGCAGACACATGCACATTTGTGGCCTGCTGGAGGTCATTTTGCAGGGCTCTGGCAGTGGTCCTCCTTGCACAAAGGCGGAGGTAGCGGTCCTGCTGCTGGGTTGTTGCCCTCCTCCACGTCTCCTGGTAGCGCCTCCATGCTCTGGACACTACGCTGACAGACACAGCAAACCTTCTTGCCACATCTCGCATTGATGTGCCATCCTGGATGAGCTGCACTACCTGAGCCACTTGTGTGGGTTATAGACTCCGTCTCATGCTACCACTAGAGTGAAAGCACCGCCAGCATTCAAAAGTGACCAAAACATCAGCCAGGAAGCATAGGAACTGAGAAGTGGTCTGTGGTCACCACCTGCAGAACCACTCCTTTTTTGGGGGTGTCTTGCTAATTGCCTATAATTTCCACCTGTTGTCTATTCCATTTGCACAACAGCATGTGAAATGTATTGTCAATCAGTGTTGCTTCCTAAGTGGACAGTTTGATTTCACAGAAGTGTGATTGACTTGGAGTTACATTGTGTTGTTTAAGTGTTCCCTTTATTTTTTTGAGCAGTGTACTTTGAGTTACCTTTTCTAGCTAAAATATACTTAAAGTTCACACTTGTATTTCATTAACTGTGGGGAGGTCAAAACATTTCAATGACTTTGCCTGGCCATGATCCTTTACCCAATAAGACAGAGTGAATCAGGAAGGGGGTCCCCGGGGCACCGGTTTTCCCAGGTTGGGGGTTCCTGACATTGACTCCCTGGGAAAGACCATGAACGAGCAGTTTCTGACCTCTGGTCCTCTAGTTACACCAACAGTATATATTTTTGTTGTGGTTCTGGACAAGCACACCTGATTCTAATCATCAAGCCCTTAAAGTTGAATCAGGTGTTTTTGTACGGGCTACATTAAGTGTGTGTTGTTGGAAGACTGGAGTGGAGATCCTGCTTGTGCTGATGTATTACAATCATCTCAATGTACTAATGTAATTAGGCCTACATACCGTCAACTCATCACCATAAACAGCCAACAGACCCCCAAAAAAGGAAAGGAAACAATGACTTTTTTTCCCCCAAGTCCGAGGCATCATCTGATGGGGTGGGTCTATAGTTGGTCATCTGAAGAGGTTTTTGTATGTCTGTAGTTGGTGGGTCGAAAGAGAGGGAGTCATCCTCTGTAAAGACTGGAGGAAGTATCGGTGTTTGATACTAGAAGCTTCCATACTTTCATCCTGGAGCGTCAACAGAGCTGCCTGCAGACAACATTACAGTTAAACCCCCTCAGCTCTCATTCTATGGTAGAAAAAAACACGTTGCTGAATCTCTCCTATTGTTAAAACATGCCATTTCTAAAGGTGACTGGTGAAGGCAGTGTCTATACTTTAGGGACAGGTGTATTGGTGTACTCTGTACCTCATTGTGAAGGATTAAAGGGACAGGTACAGTATGTTGTATTTACAGGGGAGGTGTGTTTTGGTACTCTGTACCTCTCTGCACAGGTTCTCCAGGTCTGCTCCAGAGTAAAGGTCAGTGTGTCTAGCCAGCTCCTCCAGACACACATCATCA
Source organism: Oncorhynchus mykiss (assembly GCF_013265735.2). Taxonomy (NCBI): domain Eukaryota; kingdom Metazoa; phylum Chordata; class Actinopteri; order Salmoniformes; family Salmonidae; genus Oncorhynchus; species Oncorhynchus mykiss. The sequence continues at coordinate 40,213,905 of NC_048590.1, forward strand.
TCCAGGGGCATCTTCTCTGTACACACCTGCAGGATGGACACACGCGCCTGGAGGGGGTGAGATCAGAGGGATGATCAGTTCAGGTGAAGGTGGTAATAGATACCTGTAGGTCAGGTGAAGGTGGTAATAGTTACCTGTAGGTCAGGTGGTAATAGTTACCTGTAGGTCAGGTGGTAATAGTTACCTGTAGGTCAGGTGGTAATAGTTACCTGTAGGTCAGGTGGTAATAGTTACCTGTAGGTCAGGTGAAGGTGGTAATAGTTACCTGTAGGTCAGGTGAAGGTGGTAATAGTTACCTGTAGGTCAGGTGAAGGTGGTAATAGTTACCTGTAGGTCAGGTGAAGGTGGTAATAGATACCTGTAGGTCAGGTGAAGGTGGTAATAGATACCTGTAGGTCAGGTGAAGGTGATAATAGATACCTGTAGGTCAGGTGAAGGTGATAATAGATACCTGTAGGTCAGGTGAAGGTGGTAATAGATACCTGTAGGTCAGGTGAAGGTGGTAGTAGTTACCTGTAGGTCAGGTGAAGGTGGTAGTAGTTACCTGTAGGTCAGGTTACGGTGGTAATAGATACCTGTAGGTCAGGTTACGGTGGTAATAGATACCTGTAGGTCAGGTTACGGTGGTAATAGTTACCTGTAGGTCAGGTGAAGGTGGTAATAGATACCTGTAGGTCAGGTGAAGGTGGTAATAGTTACCTGTAGGTCAGGTGAAGGTGATAATAGATACCTGTAGGTCAGGTGAAGGTGATAATAGATACCTGTAGGTCAGGTTACGGTGGTAATAGTTACCTGTAGGTCAGGTGGTAATAGTTACCTGTGGGTCAGGTGGTAATAGTTACCTGTAGGTCAGGTGAAGGTGGTAATAGATACCTGTAGGTCAGGTGAAGGTGATAATAGATACCTGTAGGTCAGGTGAAGGTGATAATAGATACCTGTAGGTCAGGTGAAGGTGGTAATAGATACCTGTAGGTCAGGTGAAGGTGGTAATAGATACCTGTAGGTCAGGTGAAGGTGATAATAGATACCTGTAGGTCAGGTGAAGGTGGTAATAGATACCTGTAGGTCAGGTGAAGGTGGTAGTAGTTACCTGTAGGTCAGGTTACGGTGGTAATAGTTACCTGTAGGTCAGGTTACGGTGGTAATAGATACCTGTAGGTCAGGTGAAGGTGGTAATAGATACCTGTAGGTCAGGTTACGGTGGTAATAGTTACCTGTAGGTCAGGTGAAGGTGGTAATAGTTACCTGTAGGTTGGTGAAGGTGGTAATAGTTACCTGTAGGTCAGGTGAAGGTGGTAATAGTTACCTGTAGGTCAGGTGGTAATAGTTACCTGAAGGTCAGGTGGTAGTTACCTGTAGGTCAGGTGGTAATAGTTACCTGTGGGTCAGGTGGTAATAGTTACCTGTAGGTCAGGTGAAGGTGGTAATAGATACCTGTAGGTCAGGTGAAGGTGGTAATAGATACCTGTAGGTCAGGTGAAGGTGGTAATAGAAACCTGTAGGTCAGGTGAAGGTGGTAATAGAAACCTGTAGGTCAGGTGAAGGTGGTAATAGAAATCTGTAGGTCAGGTGAAGATGGTAATAGATACCTGTAGGTCAGGTGAAGGTGGTAATAGATACCTGTAGGTCAGGTGAAGGTGGTAATAGATACCTGTAGGTCAGGTGAAGGTGGTAATAGTTACCTGAAGGTCAGGTGAAGGTGGTAATAGTTACCTGAAGGTCAGGTGAAGGTGGTAATAGTTACCTGTAGGTCAGGTGAAGGTGGTAATAGAAACCTGTAGGTCAGGTGAAGGTGGTAATATAAACCTGTAGGTCAGGTGAAGGTGGTAATAGAAACCTGTAGGTCAGGTGAAGGTGGTAATAGATACCTGTAGGTCAGGTGAAGGTGGTAATAGATACCTGTAGGTCAGGCGAAGGTGGTAATAGTTACCTGTAGGTCAGGCGAAGGTGGTAATAGTTACCTGTAGGTCAGGTGAAGGTGGTAATAGTTACCTGTAGGTCAGGTGAAGGTGGTAATAGATACCTGTAGGTCAGGTGAAGGTGGTAATAGTTACCTGTAGGTCAGGTGAAGGTGGTAATAGAAACCTGTAGGTCAGGTGAAGGTGGTAATAGTAACCTGTAGGTCAGGTGAAGGTGGTAATAGAAAACTGTAGGTCAGGTGAAGGTGGTAATAGAAACCTGTAGGTCAGGTGAAGGTGGTAATAGATACCTGTAGGTCAGGTGAAGGTGGTAATAGTTACCTGTAGGTCAGGTGAAGGTGGTAATAGTTACCTGTAGGTCAGGTGAAGGTGGTAATAGAAACCTGTAGGTCAGGTGAAGGTGGTAATAGAAACCTGTAGGTCAGGTGAAGGTGGTAATAGAAACCTGTAGGTCAGGTGAAGGTGGTAATAGAAACCTGTAGGTCAGGTGAAGGTGGTAATAGAAACCTGTAGGTCAGGTGAAGGTGGTAATAGTTACCTGTAGGTCAGGTGAAGGTGGTAATAGTTACCTGTAGGTCAGGTGAAGGTGGTAATAGAAACCTGTAGGTCAGGTGAAGGTGGTAATAGATACCTGTAGGTCAGGTGAAGGTGGTAATAGTTACCTGTAGGTCAGGTGAAGGTGGTAATAGAAACCTGTAGGTCAGGTGAAGGTGGTAATAGTTACCTGTAGGTCAGGTGAAGGTGGTAATAGAAACCTGTAGGTCAGGTGAAGGTGGTAATAGAAACCTGTAGGTCAGGTGAAGGTGGTAATAGTTACCTGTAGGTCAGGTGAAGGTGGTAATAGTTACCTGTAGGTCAGGTGGTAATAGAAACCTGTAGGTCAGGTGAAGGTGGTAATAGATACCTGTAGGTCAGGTGAAGGTGATAAGATACCTGTAGGTCAGGTGAAGGTGGTAATAGATACCTGTAGGTCAGGTGAAGGTGGTAATAGATACCTTGTAGGTCAGGTGAACCTGGTAATAGATACCTGTAGGTCAGGTGAACGTGGTAATAGATACCTGTAGGTCAGGTGAAGGTGGTAATAGATACCTGTAGGTCAGGTGAAGGTGGTAATAGTTACCTGTAGGTCAGGTGAAGGTGGTAATAGTTACCTGTAGGTCAGGTGGTAATAGAAACCTGTAGGTCAGGTGAAGGTGGTAATAGATACCTGTAGGTCAGGTGAAGGTGGTAATAGATACCTGTAGGTCAGGTGAAGGTGGTAATAGTTACCTGTAGGTCAGGTGAAGGTGGTAATAGATACCTGTAGGTCAGGTGAAGGTGGTAATAGATACCTGTAGGTCAGGTGAAGGTGATAATAGATACCTGTAGGTCAGGTGAAGGTGGTAAGTTACCTGTAGGTCAGGTGGTAATAGATACCTGTAGGTCAGGTGAAGGTGGTAATAGTTACCTGTAGGTCAGGTGAAGGTGGTAATAGATACCTGTAGGTCAGGTGAAGGTGGTAATAGTTACCTGTAGGTCAGGTGAAGGTGGTAATAGTTACCTGTAGGTCAGGTGGTAATAGAAACCTGTAGGTCAGGTGAAGGTGGTAATAGTTACCTGTAGGTCAGGTGAAGGTGGTAATAGTTACCTGTAGGTCAGGTGAAGGTGGTAATAGTTACCTGTAGGTCAGGTGAAGGTGGTAATAGTTACCTGTAGGTCAGGTGAAGGTGGTAATAGTTACCTGTAGGTCAGGTGAAGGTGGTAATAGAAACCTGTAGGTCAGGTGAAGGTGGTAATAGAAACCTGTAGGTCAGGTGAAGGTGGTAATAGAAACCTGTAGGTCAGGTGAAGGTGGTAATAGAAACCTGTAGGTCAGGTGAAGGTAGTAATAGAAACCTGTAGGTCAGGTGAAGGTGGTAATAGAAACCTGTAGGTCAGGTGAAGGTGGTAATAGTTACCTGTAGGTCAGGTGAAGGTGGTAATAGTTACCTGTAGGTCAGGTGGTAATAGAAACCTGTAGGTCAGGTGAAGGTGGTAATAGAAACCTGTAGGTCAGGTGAAGGTGGTAATAGAAACCTGTAGGTCAGGTGAAGGTGGTAATAGATACCTGTAGGTCAGGTGAAGGTGGTAATAGATACCTGTAGGTCAGGTGAAGGTGGTAATAGTTACCTGTAGGTCAGGTGAAGGTGGTAATAGTTACCTGTAGGTCAGGTGAAGGTGGTAATAGTTACCTGTAGGTCAGGTGGTAATAGAAACCTGTAGGTCAGGTGAAGGTGGTAATAGTTACCTGTAGGTCAGGTGAAGGTGGTAATAGTTACCTGTAGGTCAGGTGAAGGTGGTAATAGTTACCTGTAGGTCAGGTGAAGGTGGTAATAGTTACCTGTAGGTCAGGTGAAGGTGGTAATAGATACCTGTAGGTCAGGTGAAGGTGGTAATAGATACCTGTAGGTCAGGTGAAGGTGGTAATAGTTACCTGTAGGTCAGGTGAAGGTGGTAATAGATACCTGTAGGTCAGGTGAAGGTGGTAATAGTTACCTGTAGGTCAGGTGAAGGTGGTAATAGAAACCTGTAGGTCAGGTGAAGGTGGTAATAGTTACCTGTAGGTCAGGTGAAGGTGGTAATAGAAACCTGTAGGTCAGGTGAAGGTGGTAATAGAAACCTGTAGGTCAGGTGAAGGTGGTAATAGATACCTGTAGGTCAGGTGAAGGTGGTAATAGTTACCTGTAGGTCAGGTGAAGGTGGTAATAGTTACCTGTAGGTCAGGTGAAGGTGGTAATAGAAACCTGTAGGTCAGGTGAAGGTGGTAATAGAAACCTGTAGGTCAGGTGAAGGTGGTAATAGAAACCTGTAGGTCAGGTGAAGGTGGTAATAGAAACCTGTAGGTCAGGTGAAGGTGGTAATAGAAACCTGTAGGTCAGGTGAAGGTGGTAATAGTTACCTGTAGGTCAGGTGAAGGTGGTAATAGTTACCTGTAGGTCAGGTGGTAATAGAAACCTGTAGGTCAGGTGAAGGTGGTAATAGAAACCTGTAGGTCAGGTGAAGGTGGTAATAGAAACCTGTAGGTCAGGTGAAGGTGGTAATAGAAACCTGTAGGTCAGGTGAAGGTGGTAATAGTTACCTGTAGGTCAGGTGAAGGTGGTAATAGTTACCTGTAGGTCAGGTGGTAATAGAAACCTGTAGGTCAGGTGAAGGTGGTAATAGATACCTGTAGGTCAGGTGAAGGTGGTAATAGATACCTGTAGGTCAGGTGAAGGTGGTAATAGTTACCTGTAGGTCAGGTGAAGGTGGTAATAGTTACCTGTAGGTCAGGTGAAGGTGGTAATAGATACCTGTAGGTCAGGTGAAGGTGGTAATAGTTACCTGTAGGTCAGGTGAAGGTGGTAATAGTTACCTGTAGGTCAGGTGGTAATAGAAACCTGTAGGTCAGGTGAAGGTGGTAATAGTTACCTGTAGGTCAGGTGAAGGTGGTAATAGTTACCTGTAGGTCAGGTGAAGGTGGTAATAGTTACCTGTAGGTCAGGTGAAGGTGGTAATAGAAACCTGTAGGTCAGGTGAAGGTGGTAATAGAAACCTGTAGGTCAGGTGAAGGTGGTAATAGAAACCTGTAGGTCAGGTGAAGGTGGTAATAGATACCTGTAGGTCAGGTGAAGGTGGTAATAGATACCTGTAGGTCAGGTGAAGGTGGTAATAGAAACCTGTAGGTCAGGTGAAGGTGGTAATAGATACCTGTAGGTCAGGTGAAGGTGGTAATAGTTACCTGTAGGTCAGGTGAAGGTGGTAATAGTTACCTGTAGGTCAGGTGAAGGTGGTAATAGAAACCTGTAGGTCAGGTGAAGGTGGTAATAGAAACCTGTAGGTCAGGTGAAGGTGGTAATAGAAACCTGTAGGTCAGGTGAAGGTGGTAATAGAAACCTGTAGGTCAGGTGAAGGTGGTAATAGAAACCTGTAGGTCAGGTGAAGGTGGTAATAGTTACCTGTAGGTCAGGTGAAGGTGGTAATAGTTACCTGTAGGTCAGGTGGTAATAGAAACCTGTAGGTCAGGTGAAGGTGGTAATAGAAACCTGTAGGTCAGGTGAAGGTGGTAATAGAAACCTGTAGGTCAGGTGAAGGTGGTAATAGAAACCTGTAGGTCAGGTGAAGGTGGTAATAGTTACCTGTAGGTCAGGTGAAGGTGGTAATAGTTACCTGTAGGTCAGGTGGTAATAGAAACCTGTAGGTCAGGTGAAGGTGGTAATAGATACCTGTAGGTCAGGTGAAGGTGGTAATAGATACCTGTAGGTCAGGTGAAGGTGGTAATAGTTAACTGTAGGTCAGGTGAAGGTGGTAATAGTTACCTGTAGGTCAGGTGAAGGTGGTAATAGATACCTGTAGGTCAGGTGAAGGTGGTAATAGTTACCTGTAGGTCAGGTGAAGGTGGTAATAGTTACCTGTAGGTCAGGTGGTAATAGAAACCTGTAGGTCAGGTGAAGGTGGTAATAGTTACCTGTAGGTCAGGTGAAGGTGGTAATAGTTACCTGTAGGTCAGGTGAAGGTGGTAATAGTTACCTGTAGGTCAGGTGAAGGTGGTAATAGAAACCTGTAGGTCAGGTGAAGGTGGTAATAGAAACCTGTAGGTCAGGTGAAGGTGGTAATAGAAACCTGTAGGTCAGGTGAAGGTGGTAATAGATACCTGTAGGTCAGGTGAAGGTGGTAATAGATACCTGTAGGTCAGGTGAAGGTGGTAATAGTTACCTGTAGGTCAGGTGAAGGTGGTAATAGTTACCTGTAGGTCAGGTGAAGGTGGTAATAGAAACCTGTAGGTCAGGTGAAGGTGGTAATAGATACCTGTAGGTCAGGTGAAGGTGGTAATAGTTACCTGTAGGTCAGGTGAAGGTGGTAATAGTTACCTGTAGGTCAGGTGAAGGTGGTAATAGAAACCTGTAGGTCAGGTGAAGGTGGTAATAGAAACCTGTAGGTCAGGTGAAGGTGGTAATAGAAACCTGTAGGTCAGGTGAAGGTGGTAATAGTTACCTGTAGGTCAGGTGAAGGTGGTAATAGATACCTGTAGGTCAGGTGAAGGTGGTAATAGTTACCTGTAGGTCAGGTGAAGGTGGTAATAGAAACCTGTAGGTCAGGTGAAGGTGGTAATAGTTACCTGTAGGTCAGGTGAAGGTGGTAATAGAAAACTGTAGGTCAGGTGAAGGTGGTAATAGAAACCTGTAGGTCAGGTGAAGGTGGTAATAGATACCTGTAGGTCAGGTGAAGGTGGTAATAGTTACCTGTAGGTCAGGTGAACGTGGTAATAGTTACCTGTAGGTCAGGTGAAGGTGGTAATAGAAACCTGTAGGTCAGGTGAAGGTGGTAATAGAAACCTGTAGGTCAGGTGAAGGTGGTAATAGATACCTGTAGGTCAGGTGAAGGTGGTAATAGTTACCTGTAGGTCAGGTGAAGGTGGTAATAGAAACCTGTAGGTCAGGTGAAGGTGGTAATAGAAACCTGTAGGTCAGGTGAAGGTGGTAATAGAAACCTGTAGGTCAGGTGAAGGTGGTAATAGAAACCTGTAGGTCAGGTGAAGGTGGTAATAGAAACCTGTAGTTCAGGTGAAGGTGATAATAGATACCTGTAGGTCAGGTGAAGGTGGTAATAGATACCTGTAGGTCAGGTGAAGGTGGTAATAGATACCTGTAGGTCAGGTGAAGGTGATAATAGATACCTGTAGGTCAGGTGAAGGTGGTAATAGATACCTGTAGGTCAGGTGAAGGTGGTAGTAGTTACCTGTAGGTCAGGTTACGGTGGTAATAGTTACCTGTAGGTCAGGTTACGGTGGTAATAGATACCTGTAGGTCAGGTTACGGTGGTAATAGATACCTGTAGGTCAGGTTACGGTGGTAATAGTTACCTGTAGGTCAGGTGAAGGTGGTAATAGTTACCTGTAGGTCAGGTGAAGGTGGTAATAGTTACCTGTAGGTCAGGTGAAGGTGGTAATAGTTACCTGTAGGTCAGGTGGTAATAGTTACCTGTAGGTCAGGTGGTAGTTACCTGTAGGTCAGGTGGTAAGTTACCTGTGGGTCAGGTGGTAATAGTTACCTGTAGGTCAGGTGAAGGTGGTAATAGATACCTGTAGGTCAGGTGAAGGTGGTAATAGTTACCTGTAGGTCAGGTGAAGGTGGTAATAGTTACCTGTAGGTCAGGTGAAGGTGGTAATAGAAACCTGTAGGTCAGGTGAAGGTGGTAATAGAAACCTGTAGGTCAGGTGAAGGTGGTAATAGAAACCTGTAGGTCAGGTGAAGGTGGTAATAGAAACCTGTAGGTCAGGTGAAGGTGGTAATAGAAACCTGTAGGTCAGGTGAACGTGGTAATAGAAACCTGTAGGTCAGGTGAAGGTGGTAATAGTTACCTGTAGGTCAGGTGGTAATAGAAACCTGTAGGTCAGGTGAAGGTGGTAATAGAAACCTGTAGGTCAGGTGAAGGTGGTAATAGAAACCTGTAGGTCAGGTGAAGGTGGTAATAGTTACCTGTAGGTCAGGTGAAGGTGGTAATAGTTACCTGTAGGTCAGGTGAAGGTGGTAATAGAAACCTGTAGGTCAGGTGAAGGTGGTAATAGATACCTGTAGGTCAGGTGAAGGTGGTAATAGTTACCTGTAGGTCAGGTGAAGGTGGTAATAGTTACCTGTAGGTCAGGTGAAGGTGGTAATAGAAACCTGTAGGTCAGGTGAAGGTGGTAATAGAAACCTGTAGGTCAGGTGAAGGGGTAATAGAAACCTGTAGGTCAGGTGAAGGTGGTAATAGAAACCTGTAGGTCAGGTGAAGGTGGTAATAGAAACCTGTAGGTCAGGTGAAGGTGGTAATAGTTACCTGTAGGTCAGGTGAAGGTGGTAATAGTTACCTGTAGGTCAGGTGGTAATAGAAACCTGTAGGTCAGGTGAAGGTGGTAATAGATACCTGTAGGTCAGGTGAAGGTGATAAGATACCTGTAGGTCAGGTGAAGGTGGTAATAGATACCTGTAGGTCAGGTGAAGGTGGTAATAGATACCTTGTAGGTCAGGTGAACCTGGTAATAGATACCTGTAGGTCAGGTGAACGTGGTAATAGATACCTGTAGGTCAGGTGAAGGTGGTAATAGATACCTGTAGGTCAGGTGAAGGTGGTAATAGTTACCTGTAGGTCAGGTGAAGGTGGTAATAGTTACCTGTAGGTCAGGTGGTAATAGAAACCTGTAGGTCAGGTGAAGGTGGTAATAGAAACCTGTAGGTCAGGTGAAGGTGGTAATAGAAACCTGTAGGTCAGGTGAAGGTGGTAATAGAAACCTGTAGGTCAGGTGAAGGTGGTAATAGAAACCTGTAGGTCAGGTGAAGGTGGTAATAGAAACCTGTAGGTCAGGTGAAGGTGGTAATAGTTACCTGTAGGTCAGGTGGTAATAGAAACCTGTAGGTCAGGTGAAGGTGGTAATAGAAACCTGTAGGTCAGGTGAAGGTGGTAATAGAAACCTGTAGGTCAGGTGAAGGTGGTAATAGTTACCTGTAGGTCAGGTGAAGGTGGTAATAGTTACCTGTAGGTCAGGTGAAGGTGGTAATAGAAACCTGTAGGTCAGGTGAAGGTGGTAATAGATACCTGTAGGTCAGGTGAAGGTGGTAATAGTTACCTGTAGGTCAGGTGAAGGTGGTAATAGTTACCTGTAGGTCAGGTGAAGGTGGTAATAGAAACCTGTAGGTCAGGTGAAGGTGGTAATAGAAACCTGTAGGTCAGGTGAAGGGGTAATAGAAACCTGTAGGTCAGGTGAAGGTGGTAATAGAAACCTGTAGGTCAGGTGAAGGTGGTAATAGAAACCTGTAGGTCAGGTGAAGGTGGTAATAGATACCTGTAGGTCAGGTGAAGGTGGTAATAGTTACCTGTAGGTCAGGTGGTAATAGAAACCTGTAGGTCAGGTGAAGGTGGTAATAGATACCTGTAGGTCAGGTGAAGGTGATAAGATACCTGTAGGTCAGGTGAAGGTGGTAATAGATACCTGTAGGTCAGGTGAAGGTGGTAATAGATACCTTGTAGGTCAGGTGAACCTGGTAATAGATACCTGTAGGTCAGGTGAACGTGGTAATAGATACCTGTAGGTCAGGTGAAGGTGGTAATAGATACCTGTAGGTCAGGTGAAGGTGGTAATAGTTACCTGTAGGTCAGGTGAAGGTGGTAATAGTTACCTGTAGGTCAGGTGGTAATAGAAACCTGTAGGTCAGGTGAAGGTGGTAATAGATACCTGTAGGTCAGGTGAAGGTGGTAATAGATACCTGTAGGTCAGGTGAAGGTGGTAATAGTTACCTGTAGGTCAGGTGAAGGTGGTAATAGATACCTGTAGGTCAGGTGAAGGTGGTAATAGATACCTGTAGGTCAGGTGAAGGTGATAATAGATACCTGTAGGTCAGGTGAAGGTGGTAAGTTACCTGTAGGTCAGGTGGTAATAGATAGCTGTAGGTCAGGTGAAGGTGGTAATAGTTACCTGTAGGTCAGGTGAAGGTGGTAATAGATACCTGTAGGTCAGGTGAAGGTGGTAATAGTTACCTGTAGGTCAGGTGAAGGTGGTAATAGTTACCTGTAGGTCAGGTGGTAATAGAAACCTGTAGGTCAGGTGAAGGTGGTAATAGTTACCTGTAGGTCAGGTGAAGGTGGTAATAGTTACCTGTAGGTCAGGTGAAGGTGGTAATAGTTACCTGTAGGTCAGGTGAAGGTGGTAATAGTTACCTGTAGGTCAGGTGAAGGTGGTAATAGTTACCTGTAGGTCAGGTGAAGGTGGTAATAGTTACCTGTAGGTCAGGTGAAGGTGGTAATAGAAACCTGTAGGTCAGGTGAAGGTGGTAATAGAAACCTGTAGGTCAGGTGAAGGTGGTAATAGAAACCTGTAGGTCAGGTGAAGGTGGTAATAGAAACCTGTAGGTCAGGTGAAGGTAGTAATAGAAACCTGTAGGTCAGGTGAAGGTGGTAATAGTTACCTGTAGGTCAGGTGAAGGTGGTAATAGTTACCTGTAGGTCAGGTGGTAATAGAAACCTGTAGGTCAGGTGAAGGTGGTAATAGAAACCTGTAGGTCAGGTGAAGGTGGTAATAGATACCTGTAGGTCAGGTGAAGGTGGTAATAGATACCTGTAGGTCAGGTGAAGGTGGTAATAGTTACCTGTAGGTCAGGTGAAGGTGGTAATAGTTACCTGTAGGTCAGGTGAAGGTGGTAATAGTTACCTGTAGGTCAGGTGGTAATAGAAACCTGTAGGTCAGGTGAAGGTGGTAATAGTTACCTGTAGGTCAGGTGAAGGTGGTAATAGTTTCCTGTAGGTCAGGTGAAGGTGGTAATAGTTACCTGTAGGTCAGGTGAAGGTGGTAATAGTTACCTGTAGGTCAGGTGAAGGTGGTAATAGATACCTGTAGGTCAGGTGAAGGTGGTAATAGATACCTGTAGGTCAGGTGAAGGTGGTAATAGTTACCTGTAGGTCAGGTGAAGGTGGTAATAGTTACCTGTAGGTCAGGTGAAGGTGGTAATAGATACCTGTAGGTCAGGTGAAGGTGGTAATAGTTACCTGTAGGTCAGGTGAAGGTGGTAATAGAAACCTGTAGGTCAGGTGAAGGTGGTAATAGTTACCTGTAGGTCAGGTGAAGGTGGTAATAGAAACCTGTAGGTCAGGTGAAGGTGGTAATAGAAACCTGTAGGTCAGGTGAAGGTGGTAATAGAAACCTGTAGGTCAGGTGAAGGTGGTAATAGAAACCTGTAGGTCAGGTGAAGGTGGTAATAGATACCTGTAGGTCAGGTGAAGGTGGTAATAGTTACCTGTAGGTCAGGTGAAGGTGGTAATAGTTACCTGTAGGTCAGGTGAAGGTGGTAATAGAAACCTGTAGGTCAGGTGAAGGTGGTAATAGAAACCTGTAGGTCAGGTGAAGGTGGTAATAGAAACCTGTAGGTCAGGTGAAGGTGGTAATAGAAACCTGTAGGTCAGGTGAAGGTGGTAATAGAAACCTGTAGGTCAGGTGAAGGTGGTAATAGAAACCTGTAGGTCAGGTGAAGGTGGTAATAGTTACCTGTAGGTCAGGTGAAGGTGGTAATAGTTACCTGTAGGTCAGGTGGTAATAGAAACCTGTAGGTCAGGTGAAGGTGGTAATAGAAACCTGTAGGTCAGGTGAAGGTGGTAATAGTTACCTGTAGGTCAGGTGAAGGTGGTAATAGTTACCTGTAGGTCAGGTGAAGGTGGTAATAGAAACCTGTAGGTCAGGTGAAGGTGGTAATAGAAACCTGTAGGTCAGGTGAAGGTGGTAATAGAAACCTGTAGGTCAGGTGAAGGTGGTAATAGAAACCTGTAGGTCAGGTGAAGGTGGTAATAGAAACCTGTAGGTCAGGTGAAGGTGGTAATAGAAACCTGTAGGTCAGGTGAAGGTGGTAATAGAAACCTGTAGGTCAGGTGAAGGTGGTAATAGAAACCTGTAGGTCAGGTGAAGGTGGTAATAGTTACCTGTAGGTCAGGTGGTAATAGAAACCTGTAGGTCAGGTGAAGGTGGTAATAGATACCTGTAGGTCAGGTGAAGGTGGTAATAGATACCTGTAGGTCAGGTGAAGGTGGTAATAGTTACCTGTAGGTCAGGTGAAGGTGGTAATAGTTACCTGTAGGTCAGGTGAAGGTGGTAATAGATACCTGTAGGTCAGGTGAAGGTGGTAATAGTTATCTGTAGGTCAGGTGAAGGTGGTAATAGTTACCTGTAGGTCAGGTGGTAATAGAAACCTGTAGGTCAGGTGAAGGTGGTAATAGTTACCTGTAGGTCAGGTGAAGGTGGTAATAGTTACCTGTAGGTCAGGTGAAGGTGGTAATAGTTACCTGTAGGTCAGGTGAAGGTGGTAATAGTTACCTGTAGGTCAGGTGAAGGTGGTAATAGAAACCTGTAGGTCAGGTGAAGGTGGTAATAGAAACCTGTAGGTCAGGTGAAGGTGGTAATAGATACCTGTAGGTCAGGTGAAGGTGGTAATAGATACCTGTAGGTCAGGTGAAGGTGGTAATAGTTACCTGTAGGTCAGGTGAAGGTGGTAATAGTTACCTGTAGGTCAGGTGAAGGTGGTAATAGTTACCTGTAGGTCAGGTGAAGGTGGTAATAGTTACCTGTAGGTCAGGTGAAGGTGGTAATAGAAACCTGTAGGTCAGGTGAAGGTGGTAATAGAAACCTGTAGGTCAGGTGAAGGTGGTAATAGATACCTGTAGGTCAGGTGAAGGTGGTAATAGATACCTGTAGGTCAGGTGAAGGTGGTAATAGTTACCTGTAGGTCAGGTGAAGGTGGTAATAGTTACCTGTAGGTCAGGTGAAGGTGGTAATAGAAACCTGTAGGTCAGGTGAAGGTGGTAATAGATACCTGTAGGTCAGGTGAAGGTGGTAATAGTTACCTGTAGGTCAGGTGAAGGTGGTAATAGTTACCTGTAGGTCAGGTGAAGGTGGTAATAGAAACCTGTAGGTCAGGTGAAGGTGGTAATAGAAACCTGTAGGTCAGGTGAAGGTGGTAATAGAAACCTGTAGGTCAGGTGAAGGTGGTAATAGAAACCTGTAGGTCAGGTGAAGGTGGTAATAGATACCTGTAGGTCAGGTGAAGGTGGTAATAGTTACCTGTAGGTCAGGTGAAGGTGGTAATAGTTACCTGTAGGTCAGGTGAAGGTGGTAATAGAAACCTGTAGGTCAGGTGAAGGTGGTAATAGAAACCTGTAGGTCAGGTGAAGGTGGTAATAGAAACCTGTAGGTCAGGTGAAGGTGGTAATAGATACCTGTAGGTCAGGTGAAGGTGGTAATAGATACCTGTAGGTCAGGTGAAGGTGGTAATAGTTACCTGTAGGTCAGGTGAAGGTGGTAATAGTTACCTGTAGGTCAGGTGAAGGTGGTAATAGAAACCTGTAGGTCAGGTGAAGGTGGTAATAGATACCTGTAGGTCAGGTGAAGGTGGTAATAGTTACCTGTAGGTCAGGTGAAGGTGGTAATAGAAACCTGTAGGTCAGGTGAAGGTGGTAATAGTTACCTGTAGGTCAGGTGAAGGTGGTAATAGTTACCTGTAGGTCAGGTGAAGGTGGTAATAGAAACCTGTAGGTCAGGTGAAGGTGGTAATAGAAACCTGTAGGTCAGGTGAAGGTGGTAATAGATACCTGTAGGTCAGGTGAAGGTGGTAATAGTTACCTGTAGGTCAGGTGAAGGTGGTAATAGTTACCTGTAGGTCAGGTGAAGGTGGTAATAGAAACCTGTAGGTCAGGTGAAGGTGGTAATAGAAACCTGTAGGTCAGGTGAAGGTGGTAATAGAAACCTGTAGGTCAGGTGAAGGTGGTAATAGAAACCTGTAGGTCAGGTGAAGGTGGTAATAGAAACCTGTAGGTCAGGTGAAGGTGGTAATAGTTACCTGTAGGTCAGGTGAAGGTGGTAATAGTTACCTGTAGGTCAGGTGAAGGTGGTAATAGTTAGCTGTAGGTCAGGTGAAGGTGGTAATAGTTACCTGTAGGTCAGGTGAAGGTGGTAATAGTTAGCTGTAGGTCAGGTGAAGGTGGTAATAGTTACCTGTAGGTCAGGTGAAGGTGGTAATAGTTACCTGTAGGTCAGGTGAAGGTGGTAATAGTTACCTGTAGGTCAGGTGAAGGTGGTAATAGTTACCTGTAGGTCAGGTGAAGGTGGTAATAGAAACCTGTAGGTCAGGTGAAGGTGGTAATAGAAACCTGTAGGTCAGGTGAAGGTGGTAATAGAAACCTGTAGGTCAGGTGAAGGTGGTAATAGATACCTGTAGGTCAGGTGAAGGTGGTAATAGATACCTGTAGGTCAGGTGAAGGTGGTAATAGTTACCTGTAGGTCAGGTGAAGGTGGTAATAGTTACCTGTAGGTCAGGTGAAGGTGGTAATAGAAACCTGTAGGTCAGGTGAAGGTGGTAATAGATACCTGTAGGTCAGGTGAAGGTGGTAATAGTTACCTGTAGGTCAGGTGAAGGTGGTAATAGAAACCTGTAGGTCAGGTGAAGGTGGTAATAGTTACCTGTAGGTCAGGTGAAGGTGGTAATAGTTACCTGTAGGTCAGGTGAAGGTGGTAATAGAAACCTGTAGGTCAGGTGAAGGTGGTAATAGAAACCTGTAGGTCAGGTGAAGGTGGTAATAGATACCTGTAGGTCAGGTGAAGGTGGTAATAGTTACCTGTAGGTCAGGTGAAGGTGGTAATAGTTACCTGTAGGTCAGGTGAAGGTGGTAATAGAAACCTGTAGGTCAGGTGAAGGTGGTAATAGAAACCTGTAGGTCAGGTGAAGGTGGTAAGAGAAACCTGTAGGTCAGGTGAAGGTGGTAATAGAAACCTGTAGGTCAGGTGAAGGTGGTAATGGTTACCTGTAGGTCAGGTGAAGGTGGTAATGGTTACCTGAAGGTCAGGTGGTAATAGAAACCTGTAGGTCAGGTGAAGGTGGTAATAGATACCTGTAGGTCAAGTGAAGGTGGTAATAGATACCTGTAGGTCAGGTGAAGGTGGTAATAGTTACCTGTAGGTCAGGTGAAGGTGGTAATAGTTACCTGTAGGTCAGGTGGTAATAGAAACCTGTAGGTCAGGTGAAGGTGGTAATAGAAACCTGTAGGTCAGGTGAAGGTGGTAATAGTTACCTGTAGGTCAGGTGAAGGTGGTAATAGTTACCTGTAGGTCAGGTGAAGGTGGTAATAGAAACCTGTAGGTCAGGTGAAGGTGGTAATAGAAACCTGTAGGTCAGGTGAAGGTGGTAATAGAAACCTGTAGGTCAGGTGAAGGTGGTAATAGAAACCTGTAGGTCAGGTGAAGGTGGTAATAGAAACCTGTAGGTCAGGTGAAGGTGGTAATAGAAACCTGTAGGTCAGGTGAAGGTGGTAATAGAAACCTGTAGGTCAGGTGAAGGTGGTAATAGAAACCTGTAGGTCAGGTGAAGGTGGTAATAGAAACCTGTAGGTCAGGTGAAGGTGGTAATAGTTACCTGTAGGTCAGGTGGTAATAGAAACCTGTAGGTCAGGTGAAGGTGGTAATAGATACCTGTAGGTCAGGTGAAGGTGGTAATAGATACCTGTAGGTCAGGTGAAGGTGGTAATAGTTACCTGTAGGTCAGGTGAAGGTGGTAATAGTTACCTGTAGGTCAGGTGAAGGTGGTAATAGATACCTGTAGGTCAGGTGAAGGTGGTAATAGTTACCTGTAGGTCAGGTGAAGGTGGTAATAGTTACCTGTAGGTCAGGTGGTAATAGAAACCTGTAGGTCAGGTGAAGGTGGTAATAGTTACCTGTAGGTCAGGTGAAGGTGGTAATAGTTACCTGTAGGTCAGGTGAAGGTGGTAATAGTTACCTGTAGGTCAGGTGAAGGTGGTAATAGTTAGCTGTAGGTCAGGTGAAGGTGGTAATAGTTACCTGTAGGTCAGGTGAAGGTGGTAATAGTTACCTGTAGGTCAGGTGAAGGTGGTAATAGAAACCTGTAGGTCAGGTGAAGGTGGTAATAGAAACCTGTAGGTCAGGTGAAGGTGGTAATAGAAACCTGTAGGTCAGGTGAAGGTGGTAATAGATACCTGTAGGTCAGGTGAAGGTGGTAATAGATACCTGTAGGTCAGGTGAAGGTGGTAATAGTTACCTGTAGGTCAGGTGAAGGTGGTAATAGTTACCTGTAGGTCAGGTGAAGGTGGTAATAGAAACATGTAGGTCAGGTGAAGGTGGTAATAGATACCTGTAGGTCAGGTGAAGGTGGTAATAGTTACCTGTAGGTCAGGTGAAGGTGGTAATAGAAACCTGTAGGTCAGGTGAAGGTGGTAATAGTTACCTGTAGGTCAGGTGAAGGTGGTAATAGTTACCTGTAGGTCAGGTGAAGGTGGTAATAGAAACCTGTAGGTCAGGTGAAGGTGGTAATAGATACCTGTAGGTCAGGTGAAGGTGGTAATAGTTACCTGTAGGTCAGGTGAAGGTGGTAATAGTTACCTGTAGGTCAGGTGAAGGTGGTAATAGAAACCTGTAGGTCAGGTGAAGGTGGTAATAGAAACCTGTAGGTCAGGTGAAGGTGGTAATAGAAACCTGTAGGTCAGGTGAAGGTGGTAATAGAAACCTGTAGGTCAGGTGAAGGTGGTAATAGAAACCTGTAGGTCAGGTGAAGGTGGTAATAGTTACCTGTAGGTCAGGTGAAGGTGGTAATAGTTACCTGTAGGTCAGGTGAAGGTGGTAATAGTTAGCTGTAGGTCAGGTGAAGGTGGTAATAGTTACCTGTAGGTCAGGTGAAGGTGGTAATAGTTACCTGTAGGTCAGGTGAAGGTGGTAATAGTTACCTGTAGGTCAGGTGAAGGTGGTAATAGTTACCTGTAGGTCAGGTGAAGGTGGTAATAGTTACCTGTAGGTCAGGTGAAGGTGGTAATAGTTACCTGTAGGTCAGGTGAAGGTGGTAATAGAAACCTGTAGGTCAGGTGAAGGTGGTAATAGAAACCTGTAGGTCAGGTGAAGGTGGTAATAGAAACCTGTAGGTCAGGTGAAGGTGGTAATAGATACCTGTAGGTCAGGTGAAGGTGGTAATAGATACCTGTAGGTCAGGTGAAGGTGGTAATAGTTACCTGTAGGTCAGGTGAAGGTGGTAATAGTTACCTGTAGGTCAGGTGAAGGTGGTAATAGAAACCTGTAGGTCAGGTGAAGGTGGTAATAGATACCTGTAGGTCAGGTGAAGGTGGTAATAGTTACCTGTAGGTCAGGTGAAGGTGGTAATAGAAACCTGTAGGTCAGGTGAAGGTGGTAATAGTTACCTGTAGGTCAGGTGAAGGTGGTAATAGTTACCTGTAGGTCAGGTGAAGGTGGTAATAGAAACCTGTAGGTCAGGTGAAGGTGGTAATAGAAACCTGTAGGTCAGGTGAAGGTGGTAATAGATACCTGTAGGTCAGGTGAAGGTGGTAATAGTTACCTGTAGGTCAGGTGAAGGTGGTAATAGTTACCTGTAGGTCAGGTGAAGGTGGTAATAGAAACCTGTAGGTCAGGTGAAGGTGGTAATAGAAACCTGTAGGTCAGGTGAAGGTGGTAATAGAAACCTGTAGGTCAGGTGAAGGTGGTAAGAGAAACCTGTAGGTCAGGTGAAGGTGGTAATAGAAACCTGTAGGTCAGGTGAAGGTGGTAATGGTTACCTGTAGGTCAGGTGAAGGTGGTAATGGTTACCTGAAGGTCAGGTGGTAATAGAAACCTGTAGGTCAGGTGAAGGTGGTAATAGATACCTGTAGGTCAAGTGAAGGTGGTAATAGATACCTGTAGGTCAGGTGAAGGTGGTAATAGTTACCTGTAGGTCAGGTGAAGGTGGTAATAGTTACCTGTAGGTCAGGTGGTAATAGAAACCTGTAGGTCAGGTGAAGGTGGTAATAGAAACCTGTAGGTCAGGTGAAGGTGGTAATAGTTACCTGTAGGTCAGGTGAAGGTGGTAATAGTTACCTGTAGGTCAGGTGAAGGTGGTAATAGAAACCTGTAGGTCAGGTGAAGGTGGTAATAGAAACCTGTAGGTCAGGTGAAGGTGGTAATAGAAACCTGTAGGTCAGGTGAAGGTGGTAATAGAAACCTGTAGGTCAGGTGAAGGTGGTAATAGAAACCTGTAGGTCAGGTGAAGGTGGTAATAGAAACCTGTAGGTCAGGTGAAGGTGGTAATAGAAACCTGTAGGTCAGGTGAAGGTGGTAATAGTTACCTGTAGGTCAGGTGAAGGTGGTAATAGTTACCTGTAGGTCAGGTGGTAATAGAAACCTGTAGGTCAGGTGAAGGTGGTAATAGATACCTGTAGGTCAGGTGAAGGTGGTAATAGATACCTGTAGGTCAGGTGAAGGTGGTAATAGTTACCTGTAGGTCAGGTGAAGGTGGTAATAGTTACCTGTAGGTCAGGTGAAGGTGGTAATAGATACCTGTAGGTCAGGTGAAGGTGGTAATAGTTACCTGTAGGTCAGGTGAAGGTGGTAATAGTTACCTGTAGGTCAGGTGGTAATAGAAACCTGTAGGTCAGGTGAAGGTGGTAATAGTTACCTGTAGGTCAGGTGAAGGTGGTAATAGTTACCTGTAGGTCAGGTGAAGGTGGTAATAGTTACCTGTAGGTCAGGTGAAGGTGGTAATAGTTAGCTGTAGGTCAGGTGAAGGTGGTAATAGTTACCTGTAGGTCAGGTGAAGGTGGTAATAGTTACCTGTAGGTCAGGTGAAGGTGGTAATAGAAACCTGTAGGTCAGGTGAAGGTGGTAATAGAAACCTGTAGGTCAGGTGAAGGTGGTAATAGAAACCTGTAGGTCAGGTGAAGGTGGTAATAGATACCTGTAGGTCAGGTGAAGGTGGTAATAGAAACCTGTAGGTCAGGTGAAGGTGGTAATAGTTACCTGTAGGTCAGGTGAAGGTGGTAATAGTTACCTGTAGGTCAGGTGAAGGTGGTAATAGAAACCTGTAGGTCAGGTGAAGGTGGTAATAGATACCTGTAGGTCAGGTGAAGGTGGTAATAGTTACCTGTAGGTCAGGTGAAGGTGGTAATAGAAACCTGTAGGTCAGGTGAAGGTGGTAATAGTTACCTGTAGGTCAGGTGAAGGTGGTAATAGTTACCTGTAGGTCAGGTGAAGGTGGTAATAGAAACCTGTAGGTCAGGTGAAGGTGGTAATAGAAACCTGTAGGTCAGGTGAAGGTGGTAATAGATACCTGTAGGTCAGGTGAAGGTGGTAATAGTTACCTGTAGGTCAGGTGAAGGTGGTAATAGTTACCTGTAGGTCAGGTGAAGGTGGTAATAGAAACCTGTAGGTCAGGTGAAGGTGGTAATAGAAACCTGTAGGTCAGGTGAAGGTGGTAATAGAAACCTGTAGGTCAGGTGAAGGTGGTAAGAGAAACCTGTAGGTCAGGTGAAGGTGGTAATAGAAACCTGTAGGTCAGGTGAAGGTGGTAATGGTTACCTGTAGGTCAGGTGAAGGTGGTAATGGTTACCTGAAGGTCAGGTGGTAATAGAAACCTGTAGGTCAGGTGAAGGTGGTAATAGATACCTGTAGGTCAAGTGAAGGTGGTAATAGATACCTGTAGGTCAGGTGAAGGTGGTAATAGTTACCTGTAGGTCAGGTGAAGGTGGTAATAGTTACCTGTAGGTCAGGTGGTAATAGAAACCTGTAGGTCAGGTGAAGGTGGTAATAGAAACCTGTAGGTCAGGTGAAGGTGGTAATAGTTACCTGTAGGTCAGGTGAAGGTGGTAATAGTTACCTGTAGGTCAGGTGAAGGTGGTAATAGAAACCTGTAGGTCAGGTGAAGGTGGTAATAGAAACCTGTAGGTCAGGTGAAGGTGGTAATAGAAACCTGTAGGTCAGGTGAAGGTGGTAATAGAAACCTGTAGGTCAGGTGAAGGTGGTAATAGAAACCTGTAGGTCAGGTGAAGGTGGTAATAGAAACCTGTAGGTCAGGTGAAGGTGGTAATAGAAACCTGTAGGTCAGGTGAAGGTGGTAATAGTTACCTGTAGGTCAGGTGAAGGTGGTAATAGTTACCTGTAGGTCAGGTGGTAATAGAAACCTGTAGGTCAGGTGAAGGTGGTAATAGATACCTGTAGGTCAGGTGAAGGTGGTAATAGATACCTGTAGGTCAGGTGAAGGTGGTAATAGTTACCTGTAGGTCAGGTGAAGGTGGTAATAGTTACCTGTAGGTCAGGTGAAGGTGGTAATAGATACCTGTAGGTCAGGTGAAGGTGGTAATAGTTACCTGTAGGTCAGGTGAAGGTGGTAATAGTTACCTGTAGGTCAGGTGGTAATAGAAACCTGTAGGTCAGGTGAAGGTGGTAATAGTTACCTGTAGGTCAGGTGAAGGTGGTAATAGTTACCTGTAGGTCAGGTGAAGGTGGTAATAGTTACCTGTAGGTCAGGTGAAGGTGGTAATAGTTAGCTGTAGGTCAGGTGAAGGTGGTAATAGTTACCTGTAGGTCAGGTGAAGGTGGTAATAGTTACCTGTAGGTCAGGTGAAGGTGGTAATAGAAACCTGTAGGTCAGGTGAAGGTGGTAATAGAAACCTGTAGGTCAGGTGAAGGTGGTAATAGAAACCTGTAGGTCAGGTGAAGGTGGTAATAGATACCTGTAGGTCAGGTGAAGGTGGTAATAGATACCTGTAGGTCAGGTGAAGGTGGTAATAGTTACCTGTAGGTCAGGTGAAGGTGGTAATAGTTACCTGTAGGTCAGGTGAAGGTGGTAATAGAAACATGTAGGTCAGGTGAAGGTGGTAATAGATACCTGTAGGTCAGGTGAAGGTGGTAATAGTTACCTGTAGGTCAGGTGAAGGTGGTAATAGAAACCTGTAGGTCAGGTGAAGGTGGTAATAGTTACCTGTAGGTCAGGTGAAGGTGGTAATAGTTACCTGTAGGTCAGGTGAAGGTGGTAATAGAAACCTGTAGGTCAGGTGAAGGTGGTAATAGAAACCTGTAGGTCAGGTGAAGGTGGTAATAGATACCTGTAGGTCAGGTGAAGGTGGTAATAGATACCTGTAGGTCAGGTGAAGGTAATAGTTACCTGTAGGTCAGGTGAAGGTGGTAATAGTTACCTGTAGGTCAGGTGAAGGTGGTAATAGAAACATGTAGGTCAGGTGAAGGTGGTAATAGATACCTGTAGGTCAGGTGAAGGTGGTAATAGTTACCTGTAGGTCAGGTGAAGGTGGTAATAGAAACCTGTAGGTCAGGTGAAGGTGGTAATAGTTACCTGTAGGTCAGGTGAAGGTGGTAATAGTTACCTGTAGGTCAGGTGAAGGTGGTAATAGAAACCTGTAGGTCAGGTGAAGGTGGTAATAGAAACCTGTAGGTCAGGTGAAGGTGGTAATAGATACCTGTAGGTCAGGTGAAGGTGGTAATAGATACCTGTAGGTCAGGTGAAGGTGGTAATAGTTACCTGTAGGTCAGGTGAAGGTGGTAATAGTTACCTGTAGGTCAGGTGAAGGTGGTAATAGAAACCTGTAGGTCAGGTGAAGGTGGTAATAGATACCTGTAGGTCAGGTGAAGGTGGTAATAGTTACCTGTAGGTCAGGTGAAGGTGGTAATAGAAACCTGTAGGTCAGGTGAAGGTGGTAATAGATACCTGTAGGTCAGGTGAAGGTGGTAATAGTTACCTGTAGGTCAGGTGAAGGTGGTAATAGAAACCTGTAGGTCAGGTGAAGGTGGTAATAGTTACCTGTAGGTCAGGTGAAGGTGGTAATAGAAACCTGTAGGTCAGGTGAAGGTGGTAATAGAAACCTGTAGGTCAGGTGAAGGTGGTAATAGAAACCTGTAGGTCAGGTGAAGGTGGTAATAGATACCTGTAGGTCAGGTGAAGGTGGTAATAGATACCTGTAGGTCAGGTGAAGGTGGTAATAGTTACCTGTAGGTCAGGTGAAGGTGGTAATAGTTACCTGTAGGTCAGGTGAAGGTGGTAATAGAAACCTGTAGGTCAGGTGAA
Organism: Oncorhynchus mykiss; assembly: GCF_013265735.2. NCBI lineage: Eukaryota > Metazoa > Chordata > Actinopteri > Salmoniformes > Salmonidae > Oncorhynchus > Oncorhynchus mykiss. The sequence continues at coordinate 40,236,172 of NC_048590.1, forward strand.
GGTGGTAATAGATACCTGTAGGTCAGGTGAAGGTGGTAATAGTTACCTGTAGGTCAGGTGAAGGTGGTAATAGAAACCTGTAGGTCAGGTGAAGGTGGTAATAGTTACCTGTAGGTCAGGTGAAGGTGGTAATAGTTACCTGTAGGTCAGGTGAAGGTGGTAATAGAAACCTGTAGGTCAGGTGAAGGTGGTAATAGAAACCTGTAGGTCAGGTGAAGGTGGTAATAGATACCTGTAGGTCAGGTGGTGGTAATAGATACCTGTAGGTCAGGTGAAGGTGGTAATAGTTACCTGTAGGTCAGGTGAAGATGGTAATAGAAACCTGTAGGTCAGGTGAAGGTGGTAATAGAAACCTGTAGGTCAGGTGAAGGTGGTAATAGAAACCTGTAGGTCAGGTGAAGGTGGTAAGAGAAACCTGTAGGTCAGGTGAAGGTGGTAATAGAAACCTGTAGGTCAGGTGAAGGTGGTAATGGTTACCTGTAGGTCAGGTGAAGGTGGTAATGGTTACCTGAAGGTCAGGTGGTAATAGAAACCTGTAGGTCAGGTGAAGGTGGTAATAGATACCTGTAGGTCAAGTGAAGGTGGTAATAGATACCTGTAGGTCAGGTGAAGGTGGTAATAGTTACCTGTAGGTCAGGTGAAGGTGGTAATAGTTACCTGTAGGTCAGGTGGTAATAGAAACCTGTAGGTCAGGTGAAGGTGGTAATAGAAACCTGTAGGTCAGGTGAAGGTGGTAATAGTTACCTGTAGGTCAGGTGAAGGTGGTAATAGTTACCTGTAGGTCAGGTGAAGGTGGTAATAGAAACCTGTAGGTCAGGTGAAGGTGGTAATAGAAACCTGTAGGTCAGGTGAAGGTGGTAATAGAAACCTGTAGGTCAGGTGAAGGTGGTAATAGAAACCTGTAGGTCAGGTGAAGGTGGTAATAGAAACCTGTAGGTCAGGTGAAGGTGGTAATAGAAACCTGTAGGTCAGGTGAAGGTGGTAATAGAAACCTGTAGGTCAGGTGAAGGTGGTAATAGAAACCTGTAGGTCAGGTGAAGGTGGTAATAGTTACCTGTAGGTCAGGTGAAGGTGGTAATAGTTACCTGTAGGTCAGGTGGTAATAGAAACCTGTAGGTCAGGTGAAGGTGGTAATAGATACCTGTAGGTCAGGTGAAGGTGGTAATAGATACCTGTAGGTCAGGTGAAGGTGGTAATAGTTACCTGTAGGTCAGGTGAAGGTGGTAATAGTTACCTGTAGGTCAGGTGAAGGTGGTAATAGATACCTGTAGGTCAGGTGAAGGTGGTAATAGTTACCTGTAGGTCAGGTGAAGGTGGTAATAGTTACCTGTAGGTCAGGTGGTAATAGAAACCTGTAGGTCAGGTGAAGGTGGTAATAGTTACCTGTAGGTCAGGTGAAGGTGGTAATAGTTACCTGTAGGTCAGGTGAAGGTGGTAATAGTTACCTGTAGGTCAGGTGAAGGTGGTAATAGTTAGCTGTAGGTCAGGTGAAGGTGGTAATAGTTAGCTGTAGGTCAGGTGAAGGTGGTAATAGTTACCTGTAGGTCAGGTGAAGGTGGTAATAGTTACCTGTAGGTCAGGTGAAGGTGGTAATAGAAACCTGTAGGTCAGGTGAAGGTGGTAATAGAAACCTGTAGGTCAGGTGAAGGTGGTAATAGAAACCTGTAGGTCAGGTGAAGGTGGTAATAGATACCTGTAGGTCAGGTGAAGGTGGTAATAGATACCTGTAGGTCAGGTGAAGGTGGTAATAGTTACCTGTAGGTCAGGTGAAGGTGGTAATAGTTACCTGTAGGTCAGGTGAAGGTGGTAATAGAAACATGTAGGTCAGGTGAAGGTGGTAATAGATACCTGTAGGTCAGGTGAAGGTGGTAATAGTTACCTGTAGGTCAGGTGAAGGTGGTAATAGAAACCTGTAGGTCAGGTGAAGGTGGTAATAGTTACCTGTAGGTCAGGTGAAGGTGGTAATAGTTACCTGTAGGTCAGGTGAAGGTGGTAATAGAAACCTGTAGGTCAGGTGAAGGTGGTAATAGAAACCTGTAGGTCAGGTGAAGGTGGTAATAGATACCTGTAGGTCAGGTGAAGGTGGTAATAGTTACCTGTAGGTCAGGTGAAGGTGGTAATAGTTACCTGTAGGTCAGGTGAAGGTGGTAATAGAAACCTGTAGGTCAGGTGAAGGTGGTAATAGAAACCTGTAGGTCAGGTGAAGGTGGTAATAGAAACCTGTAGGTCAGGTGAAGGTGGTAATAGAAACCTGTAGGTCAGGTGAAGGTGGTAATAGAAACCTGTAGGTCAGGTGAAGGTGGTAATGGTTACCTGTAGGTCAGGTGAAGGTGGTAATGGTTACCTGAAGGTCAGGTGGTAATAGAAACCTGTAGGTCAGGTGAAGGTGGTAATAGATACCTGTAGGTCAGGTGAAGGTGGTAATAGATACCTGTAGGTCAGGTGAAGGTGGTAATAGTTACCTGTAGGTCAGGTGAAGGTGGTAATAGTTACCTGTAGGTCAGGTGGTAATAGAAACCTGTAGGTCAGGTGAAGGTGGTAATAGATACCTGTAGGTCAGGTGAAGGTGGTAATAGATACCTGTAGGTCAGGTGAAGGTGGTAATAGTTACCTGTAGGTCAGGTGAAGGTGGTAATAGATACCTGTAGGTCAGGTGAAGGTGGTAATAGTTACCTGTAGGTCAGGTGAAGGTGGTAATAGATACCTGTAGGTCAGGTGAAGGTGGTAATAGTTACCTGTAGGTCAGGTGAAGGTGGTAATAGTTACCTGTAGGTCAGGTGGTAATAGAAACCTGTAGGTCAGGTGAAGGTGGTAATAGTTACCTGTAGGTCAGGTGAAGGTGGTAATAGATACCTGTAGGTCAGGTGAAGGTGGTAATAGAAACCTGTAGGTCAGGTGAAGGTGGTAATAGAAACCTGTAGGTCAGGTGAAGGTGGTAATAGATACCTGTAGGTCAGGTGAAGGTGGTAATAGATACCTGTAGGTCAGGTGAAGGTGGTAATAGTTACCTGTAGGTCAGGTGAAGGTGGTAATAGTTACCTGTAGGTCAGGTGAAGGTGGTAATAGAAACCTGTAGGTCAGGTGAAGGTGGTAATAGATACCTGTAGGTCAGGTGAAGGTGGTAATAGTTACCTGTAGGTCAGGTGAAGGTGGTAATAGAAACCTGTAGGTCAGGTGAAGGTGGTAATAGTTACCTGTAGGTCAGGTGAAGGTGGTAATAGTTACCTGTAGGTCAGGTTAAGGTGGTAATAGAAACCTGTAGGTCAGGTGAAGGTGGTAATAGATACCTGTAGGTCAGGTGAAGGTGGTAATAGATACCTGTAGGTCAGGTGAAGGTGGTAATAGTTACCTGTAGGTCAGGTGAAGGTGGTAATAGTTACCTGTAGGTCAGGTGAAGGTGGTAATAGAAACCTGTAGGTCAGGTGAAGGTGGTAATAGAAACCTGTAGGTCAGGTGAAGGTGGTAATAGAAACCTGTAGGTCAGGTGAAGGTGGTAATAGAAAGCTGTAGGTCAGGTGAAGGTGGTAATAGTTACCTGTAGGTCAGGTGAAGGTGGTAATAGAAACCTGTAGGTCAGGTGAAGGTGGTAATAGTTACCTGTAGGTCAGGTGGTAATAGAAACCTGTAGGTCAGGTGAAGGTGGTAATAGATACCTGTAGGTCAGGTGAAGGTGGTAATAGATACCTGTAGGTCAGGTGAAGGTGGTAATAGTTACCTGTAGGTCAGGTGAAGGTGGTAATAGTTACCTGTAGGTCAGGTGGTAATAGAAACCTGTAGGTCAGGTGAAGGTGGTAATAGATACCTGTAGGTCAGGTGAAGGTGGTAATAGATACCTGTAGGTCAGGTGAAGGTGGTAATAGTTACCTGTAGGTCAGGTGAAGGTGGTAATAGATACCTGTAGGTCAGGTGAAGGTGGTAATAGATACCTGTAGGTCAGGTGAAGGTGATAATAGATACCTGTAGGTCAGGTGAAGGTGGTAAGTTACCTGTAGGTCAGGTGGTAATAGATACCTGTAGGTCAGGTGAAGGTGGTAATAGTTACCTGTAGGTCAGGTGAAGGTGGTAATAGATACCTGTAGGTCAGGTGAAGGTGGTAATAGTTACCTGTAGGTCAGGTGAAGGTGGTAATAGTTACCTGTAGGTCAGATGAAGGTGGTAATAGATACCTGTAGGTCAGGTGAAGGTGGTAATAGAAACCTGTAGGTCAGGTGAAGGTGGTAATAGTTACCTGTAGGTCAGGTGAAGGTGGTAATAGTTACCTGTAGGTCAGGTGAAGGTGGTAATAGTTACCTGTAGGTCAGGTGAAGGTGGTAATAGTTACCTGTAGGTCAGGTGAAGGTGGTAATAGTTACCTGTAGGTCAGGTGAAGGTGGTAATAGTTACCTGTAGGTCAGGTGAAGGTGGTAATAGTTACCTGTAGGTCAGGTGAAGGTGGTAATAGATACCTGTAGGTCAGGTGAAGGTGGTAATAGATACCTGTAGGTCAGGTGGGGGTACATAGATGATCTGGTCCAGTCTTCCAGGCCTTAGGAGGGCACTGTCCAGAGAGTCTGGTCTGTTAGTGGCCGCTACGATCATCACTTCCTTGTTACACACCTCCTGGTACTCCAACTGACAGGGAGGGCAGACAGGACATCATGTTAACAACGACAGTAGCGATTGTCAGGACGTTTGAGGCGATCAGTTTGAGCAATGTGAAGCTCAGAATCGCTACTCTTTAAGTGATTTGTAATTCAGTGATTCTGAGCAGAATCTACATATAAAGTGTGCTGTTGGTGTGTATGTTTTTTGTGTGATTATATGGTGTATGTGTTGATTGGTGCTCTAGTAGTAGGATGTCATGTCTGACATGTTCCTGTTGCTGGTGGTGCTCCACTCCCTCAGCCTGTAGGGTCTTCCCTGCTCCTCGCCTCTCCAGGGTCCTAAAGCCTACCCCGTCCAGCTCATTCAGCAGCACAGACAGGAGGCGGGTCTGGGCACTCTGAGGGACATAGCCTTCTGACCGGGAGCCAATCAGAGAGTCCACCTCATCCAGGAACAGGATGGAGGGAGCGCAGGCCCGCGCCTGACGAAAGAGCTACATACAGGAACACACCACAAGGTTATTGACATACACACAATAACATCTACCAAAGTGATTCTATTGATTAAAGCATGACAGCAACATTCCTCCAAATAACAAAGTTGAACTGCTTCAGAAAATGTCTAACACTGCATGCTAGTACAAGAACAATAGGAACATTCAGTTAAGACGAGGGGCTCTCCAAACCCCTACCTGAGCCAGGGCCTTCTCCGAATCTCCTACAAATGGAGAGTAGAGGTCAGCCCCGCTGACTGACAGGAAGGAGCAATGGGAGGAGGTAGCTGCAGCCCTGACCAGGGTGGTCTTAGCACAGCCTGGGGGACCGTACAGCAACACCCCCCGGGGACGGGACAGACCCAGACGCACAAACGCCTCCGGGTAACGCATTGGCCACTCTATACTCTACAAGGAGGGACCAGAAACAGAGGACAGGAAGTCAGGAAGTCTCAAATGACACCCTATTCACCTTACTCTCTAGTGCACTACTTTGGAGCAGAGCTGTGTATCTGTTAATCAAATCAAATGTATTTATATAGCACTTCGTACATCAGCTGATATCTCAAAGTGCTGTACAGAAACCCAGCCTAAAACCCCAAACAGCAAAAACTCCCTAGAAAGGCCAAAACCTAGGAAGAAACCTAGAGAGGAACCAGGCTATGTGGGGTGGCCAGTCCTCTTCTGGCTGTGCCGGGTGGAGATTAGAACAGAACATGGCCAAGATGTTCAAATGTTCATAAATGACCAGCATGGTCGAATAATAATAAGGCAGAACAGTTGAAACTGGAGCAGCAGCCTGCTGCTCATCAGTGTTGGTCGAATGAATGAATGCTGCTGTTTTCCCAGTATAGTTCCACCAGTACCTGTTGTAGTTTGACTTTGACTTCCTCCAGGCCTCCTATCTGTTCCCAGGAGACGGCTGGGAGGTCTGTCCGTCCCAGACTGCCTCTCAGACAGGATGGACGGACAGTCTTCAGGGCAGACAGGAAGTGTTCCATGGTGATAGCCTGCTCCCCTGAACCCTGACAACATACACAACACACAGCAGGAGTCAATAATGTTAAGACTATCTCAATGACAATAACCTAGATAGAAGTTAGAACAGGTGTGTGTGTGTGTGGATGATCCGGCTCAAAGGACCAATATGAGCTGACTTTACAGTGTGTGTGTCTATGCTTACCGGTGTGTTGTGTCGTATAGCCAGCATGGCAGCCTCACGGCAGAGAGCACTGAGGTCAGCACCCACATATCCTGTAGTCCTCTGGGCCAGCTCTGCCCAGTCCACACTGACACACACTGGCATGGCCTGGCACAGCACTGACAGGATGGACAACCGCTGCTGTGCTGTGGGGGCACCGATAACCACCTGGACAACAGAGAGAGAGAGAGGAAACATTACAGACAGGATGGATAACTACTGCTGTGCTGTGGGGGCACCGATAACCACCTGGACAACAGAGAGAGAGAGAGGAAACATAACAGACAGGATGGATAACTACTGCTGTGCTGTGGGGGCACCGATAACCACCTGGACAACAGAGAGAGAGGAAACATAACAGACACGATGGATAACTACTGCTGTGCTGTGGGGGCACCGATAACCACCTGGACAACAGAGAGAGAGAGGAAACATAACAGACAGGATGGATAACTACTGCTGTGCTGTGGGGGCACTGATAACCACCTGGACAACAGAGAGAGAGGAAACATAACAGACAGGATGGATAACTACTGCTGTGCTGTGGGGGCACTGATAACCACCTGGACAACAGAGAGAGAGAGAGGAAACATTACAGACACGATGGATAACTACTGCTGTGCTGTGGGGGCACTGATAACCACCTGGACAACAGAGAGAGAGAGAGGAAACATAACAGACAGGATGGATAACTACTGCTGTGCTGTGGGGGCACCGATAACCAACTGGACAACAGAGAGAGGAAACATAACAGACAGGATGGACAACTACTGCTGTGCTGTGGGGGCACCGATAACCACCTGGACGACAGAGAGAGAGAGGAAACATTACAGACAGGATGGATAACTACTGCTGTGCTGTGGGGGCACCGATAACCACCTGGACAACAGAGAGAGAGAGAGGAAACATAACAGACAGGATGGATAACTACTGCTGTGCTGTGGGGGCACCGATAACCACCTGGACGACAGAGAGAGAGAGGAAACATTACAGACAGGATGGATAACTACTGCTGTGCTGTGGGGGCACCGATAACCACCTGGACAACAGAGAGAGAGAGAGGAAACATAACAGACAGGATGGATAACTACTGCTGTGCTGTGGGGGCACCGATAACCACCTGGACAACAGAGAGAGAGAGAGGAAACATAACAGACAGGATGGATAACTACTGCTGTGCTGTGGGGGCACCGATAACCACCTGGACAACAGAGAGAGAGAGAGAGGAAACATAACAGACAGGATGGACAACTACTGCTGTGCTGTGGGGGCACCGATAACCACCTGGACAACAGAGAGAGAGAGGAAACATAACAGACAGGATGGATAACTACTGCTGTGCTGTGGGGGCACCGATAACCACCTGGACAACAGAGAGAGAGAGAGAGGAAACATAACAGACAGGATGGATAACTACTGCTGTGCTGTGGGGGCACCGATAACCACCTGGACAACAGAGAGGGAGAGAGAGGAAACATAACAGACAGGATGGATAACTACTGCTGTGCTGTGGGGGCACCGATAACCACCTGGACAACAGAGAGAGAGAGAGGAAACATTACAGACAGGATGGATAACTACTGCTGTGCTGTGGGGGCACCGATAACCACCTGGACAACAGAGAGAGAGGAAACATAACAGACAGGATGGATAACTACTGCTGTGCTGTGGGGGCACCGATAACCACCTGGACAACAGAGAGAGAGAGAGAGGAAACATAACAGACAGGATGGATAACTACTGCTGTGCTGTGGGGGCATCGATAACCACCTGGACAACAGAGAGAGAGAGAGGAAACATTACAGACAGGATGGATAACTACTGCTGTGCTGTGGGGGCACCGATAACCACCTGGACAACAGAGAGAGAGAGGAAACATAACAGACACGATGGATAACTACTGCTGTGCTGTGGGGGCACCGATAACCACCTGGACAACAGAGAGAGGAAACATAACAGACAGGATGGATAACTACTGCTGTGCTGTGGGGGCACCGATAACCAACTGGACAACAGAGAGAGAAAGGAAACATAACAGACAGGATGGATAACTACTGCTGTGCTGTGGGGGCACCGATAACCAACTGGACAACAGAGAGAGAGAGAGGAAACATTACAGACAGGATGGATAACTACTGCTGTGCTGTGGGGGCACCGATAACCAACTGGACAACAGAGAGAGAGAGGAAACATAACAGACAGGATGGATAACTACTGCTGTGCTGTGGGGGCACCGATAACCACCTGGACAACAGAGAGAGAGAGAGAGGAAACATAACAGACAGGATGGATAACTACTGCTGTGCTGTGGGGGCACCGATAACCACCTGGACAACAGAGAGAGAGAGGAAACATAACAGACAGGATGGATAACTACTGCTGTGCTGTGGGGGCACCGATAACCACCTGGACAACAGAGAGAGGAAACATAACAGACAGGATGGATAACTACTGCTGTGCTGTGGGGGCACCGATAACCACCTGGACAACAGAGAGGGAGAGAGAGGAAACATAACAGACAGGATGGATAACTACTGCTGTGCTGTGGGGGCACCGATAACCACCTGGACAACAGAGAGAGAGAGAGGAAACATAACAGACAGGATGGATAACTACTGCTGTGCTGTGGGGGCACCGATAACCACCTGGACAACAGAGAGAGAGGAAACATAACAGACAGGATGGATAACTACTGCTGTGCTGTGGGGGCACCGATAACCACCTGGACAACAGAGAGAGAGGAAACATAACAGACAGGATGGATAACTACTGCTGTGCTGTGGGGGCACCGATAACCACCTGGACAACAGAGAGAGAGGAAACATAACAGACAGGATGGATAACTACTGCTGTGCTGTGGGGGCACCGATAACCAACTGGACAACAGAGAGGGAGAGAGAGGAACAATAACAGACAGGATGGATAACTACTGCTGTGCTGTGGGGGCACCGATAACCACCTGGACAACAGAGAGAGAGAGAGGAAACATAACAGACAGGAAGGATAACTACTGCTGTGCTGTGGGTGCACCGATAACCAACTGGACAACAGAGAGAGAGGAAACATAACAGACAGGATGGATAACTACTGCTGTGCTGTGGGGGCACCGATAACCAACTGGACAACAGAGAGAGAGAGGAAACATAACAGACAGGATGGATAACTACTGCTGTGCTGTGGGGGCACCGATAACCACCTGGACAACAGAGAGAGAGAGAGAGGAAACATAACAGACAGGATGGATAACTACTGCTGTGCTGTGGGGGCACCGATAACCACCTGGACAACAGAGAGAGAGAGGAAACATAACAGACAGGATGGATAACTACTGCTGTGCTGTGGGGGCACCGATAACCACCTGGACAACAGAGAGAGAGAGAGGAAACATAACAGACAGGATGGATAACTACTGCTGTGCTGTGGGGGCACCGATAACCACCTGGACAACAGAGAGAGAGAGGAAACATTACAGACAGGATGGATAACTACTGCTGTGCTGTGGGGGCACCGATAACCACCTGGACAACAGAGAGAGAGGAAACATAACAGACAGGATGGATAACTACTGCTGTGCTGTAGGGGCACTGATAACCACCTGGACAACAGAGAGAGAGAGAGGAAACATTACAGACACGATGGATAACTACTGCTGTGCTGTGGGGGCACCGATAACCAACTGGACAACAGAGAGAGAGAGGAAACATAACAGACAGGATGGATAACTACTGCTGTGCTGTGGGGGCACCGATAACCACCTGGACAACAGAGAGAGAGAGAGAGGAAACATAACAGACAGGATGGATAACTACTGCTGTGCTGTGGGGGCACCGATAACCACCTGGACAACAGAGAGAGAGAGGAAACATAACAGACAGGATGGATAACTACTGCTGTGCTGTGGGGGCACCGATAACCACCTGGACAACAGAGAGAGGAAACATAACAGACAGGATGGATAACTACTGCTGTGCTGTGGGGGCACCGATAACCACCTGGACAACAGAGAGGGAGAGAGAGGAAACATAACAGACAGGATGGATAACTACTGCTGTGCTGTGGGGGCACCGATAACCACCTGGACAACAGAGAGAGAGAGAGGAAACATAACAGACAGGATGGATAACTACTGCTGTGCTGTGGGGGCACCGATAACCACCTGGACAACAGAGAGAGAGGAAACATAACAGACAGGATGGATAACTACTGCTGTGCTGTGGGGGCACCGATAACCACCTGGACAACAGAGAGAGAGGAAACATAACAGACAGGATGGATAACTACTGCTGTGCTGTGGGGGCACCGATAACCACCTGGACAACAGAGAGAGAGGAAACATAACAGACAGGATGGATAACTACTGCTGTGCTGTGGGGGCACCGATAACCAACTGGACAACAGAGAGGGAGAGAGAGGAACAATAACAGACAGGATGGATAACTACTGCTGTGCTGTGGGGGCACCGATAACCACCTGGACAACAGAGAGAGAGAGAGGAAACATAACAGACAGGAAGGATAACTACTGCTGTGCTGTGGGTGCACCGATAACCAACTGGACAACAGAGAGAGAGGAAACATAACAGACAGGATGGATAACTACTGCTGTGCTGTGGGGGCACCGATAACCAACTGGACAACAGAGAGAGAGAGGAAACATAACAGACAGGATGGATAACTACTGCTGTGCTGTGGGGGCACCGATAACCACCTGGACAACAGAGAGAGAGAGAGAGGAAACATAACAGACAGGATGGATAACTACTGCTGTGCTGTGGGGGCACCGATAACCACCTGGACAACAGAGAGAGAGAGGAAACATAACAGACAGGATGGATAACTACTGCTGTGCTGTGGGGGCACCGATAACCACCTGGACAACAGAGAGAGAGAGAGGAAACATAACAGACAGGATGGATAACTACTGCTGTGCTGTGGGGGCACCGATAACCACCTGGACAACAGAGAGAGAGAGAGGAAACATAACAGACAGGATGGATAACTACTGCTGTGCTGTGGGGGCACTGATAACCACCTGGACAACAGAGAGAGAGAGGAAACATTACAGACAGGATGGATAACTACTGCTGTGCTGTGGGGGCACCGATAACCACCTGGACAACAGAGAGAGAGGAAACATAACAGACAGGATGGATAACTACTGCTGTGCTGTAGGGGCACTGATAACCACCTGGACAACAGAGAGAGAGAGAGGAAACATTACAGACACGATGGATAACTACTGCTGTGCTGTGGGGGCACTGATAACCACCTGGACAACAGAGAGAGAGAGAGGAAACATAACAGACAGGATGGATAACTACTGCTGTGCTGTGGGGGCACCGATAACCAACTGGACAACAGAGAGAGGAAACATAACAGACAGGATGGATAACTACTGCTGTGCTGTGGGGGCACCGATAACCACCTGGACAACAGAGAGAGAGGAAACATAACAGACAGGATGGACAACTACTGCTGTGCTGTGGGGGCACCGATAACCACCTGGACAACAGAGAGGGAGAGAGAGGAAACATTACAGACAGGATGGACAACTACTGCTGTGCTGTGGGGGCACCGATAACCACCTGGACGACAGAGAGAGAGAGGAAACATTACAGACAGGATGGATAACTACTGCTGTGCTGTGGGGGCACCGATAACAACCTGGACAACAGAGAGAGAGAGAGGAAACATAACAGACAGGATGGATAACTACTGCTGTGCTGTGGGGGCACCGATAACCACCTGGACAACAGAGAGAGAGAGAGAGAGGAAACATAACAGACAGGATGGATAACTACTGCTGTGCTGTGGGGGCATCGATAACCACCTGGACAACAGAGAGAGAGAGAGGAAACATTACAGACAGGATGGATAACTACTGCTGCGCTGTGGGGGCACCGATAACCAACTGGACAACAGAGAGAGAGAGGAAACATAACAGACACGATGGATAACTACTGCTGTGCTGTGGGGGCACCGATAACCACCTGGACAACAGAGAGAGGAAACATAACAGACAGGATGGATAACTACTGCTGTGCTGTGGGGGCACCGATAACCACCTGGACAACAGAGAGAGAGAGGAAACATAACAGACAGGATGGATAACTACTGCTGTGCTGTGGGGGCACCGATAACCACCTGGACAACAGAGAGAGGAAACATAACAGACAGGATGGATAACTACTGCTGTGCTGTGGGGGCACCGATAACCACCTGGACAACAGAGAGGGAGAGAGAGGAAACATAATAGACAGGATGGATAACTACTGCTGTGCTGTGGGGGCACCGATAACCACCTGGACAACAGAGAGAGAGAGAGGAAACATAACAGACAGGATGGATAACTACTGCTGTGCTGTGGGGGCACCGATAACCACCTGGACAACAGAGAGAGAGGAAACATAAGACAGGATGGATAACTACTGCTGTGCTGTGGGGGCACCGATAACCACCTGGACAACAGAGAGAGAGGAAACATAACAGACAGGATGGATAACTACTGCTGTGCTGTGGGGGCACCGATAACCACCTGGACAACAGAGAGAGAGGAAACATAAAACAGACAGGATGGATAACTACTGCTGTGCTGTGGGGGCACCGATAACCAACTGGACAACAGAGAGGGAGAGAGAGGAACCATAACAGACAGGATGGATAACTACTGCTGTGCTGTGGGGGCACCGATAACCACCTGGACAACAGAGAGAGAGAGAGGAAACATAACAGACAGGATGGATAACTACTGCTGTGCTGTGGGGGCACCGATAACCAACTGGACAACAGAGAGAGGAAACATAACAGACAGGATGGATAACTACTGCTGTGCTGTGGGGGCACCGATAACCACCTGGACAACAGAGAGAGAGGAAACATAACAGACAGGATGGACAACTACTGCTGTGCTGTGGGGGCACCGATAACCACCTGGACAACAGAGAGGGAGAGAGAGGAAACATTACAGACAGGATGGACAACTACTGCTGTGCTGTGGGGGCACCGATAACCACCTGGACGACAGAGAGAGAGAGGAAACATTACAGACAGGATGGATAACTACTGCTGTGCTGTGGGGGCACCGATAACAACCTGGACAACAGAGAGAGAGAGAGGAAACATAACAGACAGGATGGATAACTACTGCTGTGCTGTGGGGGCACCGATAACCACCTGGACAACAGAGAGAGAGAGAGAGGAAACATAACAGACAGGATGGATAACTACTGCTGTGCTGTGGGGGCATCGATAACCACCTGGACAACAGAGAGAGAGAGAGGAAACATTACAGACAGGATGGATAACTACTGCTGTGCTGTGGGGGCACCGATAACCACCTGGACAACAGAGAGAGGAAACATAACAGACAGGATGGATAACTACTGCTGTGCTGTGGGGGCACCGATAACCACCTGGACAACAGAGAGGGAGAGAGAGGAAACATAACAGACAGGATGGATAACTACTGCTGTGCTGTGGGGGCACCGATAACCACCTGGACAACAGAGAGAGAGGAAACATAACAGACAGGATGGATAACTACTGCTGTGCTGTGGGGGCACCGATAACCACCTGGACAACAGAGAGAGAGAGAGAGGAAACATAACAGACAGGATGGATAACTACTGCTGCGCTGTGGGGGCACCGATAACCACCTGGACAACAGAGAGAGAGAGGAAACATAACAGACACGATGGATAACTACTGCTGTGCTGTGGGGGCACCGATAACCACCTGGACAACAGAGAGAGGAAACATAACAGACAGGATGGATAACTACTGCTGTGCTGTGGGGGCACCGATAACCACCTGGACAACAGAGAGAGAGAGGAAACATAACAGACAGGATGGATAACTACTGCTGTGCTGTGGGGGCACCGATAACCACCTGGACAACAGAGAGAGGAAACATAACAGACAGGATGGATAACTACTGCTGTGCTGTGGGGGCACCGATAACCACCTGGACAACAGAGAGGGAGAGAGAGGAAACATAACAGACAGGATGGATAACTACTGCTGTGCTGTGGGGGCACCGATAACCACCTGGACAACAGAGAGAGAGAGAGGAAACATAACAGACAGGATGGATAACTACTGCTGTGCTGTGGGGGCACCGATAACCAGCTGGACAACAGAGAGAGAGGAAACATAACAGACAGGATGGATAACTACTGCTGTGCTGTGGGGGCACCGATAACCACCTGGACAACAGAGAGGGAGAGAGAGGAAACATAACAGACAGGATGGATAACTACTGCTGTGCTGTGGGGGCACCGATAACCACCTGGACAACAGAGAGAGAGGAAACATAACAGACACGATGGATAACTACTGCTGTGCTGTGGGGGCACCGATAACCACCTGGACAACAGAGAGAGAGAGAGGAAACATAACAGACAGGATGGATAACTACTGCTGTGCTGTGGGGGCACCGATAACCACCTGGACAACAGAGAGAGAGGAAACATAACAGACAGGATGGATAACTACTGCTGTGCTGTGGGGGCACCGATAACCAACTGGACAACAGAGAGGGAGAGAGAGGAACCATAACAGACAGGATGGATAACTACTGCTGTGCTGTGGGGGCACCGATAACCACCTGGACAACAGAGAGAGAGAGAGGAAACATAACAGACAGGATGGATAACTACTGCTGTGCTGTGGGGGCACCGATAACCAACTGGACAACAGAGAGAGGAAACATAACAGACAGGATGGATAACTACTGCTGTGCTGTGGGGGCACCGATAACCACCTGGACAACAGAGAGAGAGAGGAAACATAACAGACAGGATGGATAACTACTGCTGTGCTGTGGGGGCACCGATAACCACCTGGACAACAGAGAGAGAGGAAACATAACAGACAGGATGGATAACTACTGCTGTGCTGTGGGGGCACCGATAACCAACTGGACAACAGAGAGAGAGAGGAAACATAACAGACAGGATGGATAACTACTGCTGTGCTGTGGGGGCACCGATAACCACCTGGACAACAGAGAGAGAGAGAGAGGAAACATAACAGACAGGATGGATAACTACTGCTGTGCTGTGGGGGCACCGATAACCACCTGGACAACACAGAGAGAGAGAGGAAACATTACAGACACGATGGATAACTACTGCTGTGCTGTGGGGGCACTGATAACCACCTGGACAACAGAGAGAGAGAGAGGAAACATAACAGACAGGATGGATAACTACTGCTGTGCTGTGGGGGCACCGATAACCAACTGGACAACAGAGAGAGGAAACATAACAGACAGGATGGATAACTACTGCTGTGCTGTGGGGGCACCGATAACCACCTGGACAACAGAGAGAGAGGAAACATAACAGACAGGATGGACAACTACTGCTGTGCTGTGGGGGCACCGATAACCACCTGGACAACAGAGAGGGAGAGAGAGGAAACATTACAGACAGGATGGACAACTACTGCTGTGCTGTGGGGGCACCGATAACCACCTGGACGACAGAGAGAGAGAGAGGAAACATTACAGACAGGATGGATAACTACTGCTGTGCTGTGGGGGCACCGATAACAACCTGGACAACAGAGAGAGAGAGAGGAAACATAACAGACAGGATGGATAACTACTGCTGTGCTGTGGGGGCACCGATAACCACCTGGACAACAGAGAGAGAGAGAGAGAGGAAACATAACAGACAGGATGGATAACTACTGCTGTGCTGTGGGGGCATCGATAACCACCTGGACAACAGAGAGAGAGAGAGGAAACATTACAGACAGGATGGATAACTACTGCTGCGCTGTGGGGGCACCGATAACCAACTGGACAACAGAGAGAGAGAGGAAACATAACAGACACGATGGATAACTACTGCTGTGCTGTGGGGGCACCGATAACCACCTGGACAACAGAGAGAGGAAACATAACAGACAGGATGGATAACTACTGCTGTGCTGTGGGGGCACCGATAACCACCTGGACAACAGAGAGAGAGAGGAAACATAACAGACAGGATGGATAACTACTGCTGTGCTGTGGGGGCACCGATAACCACCTGGACAACAGAGAGAGGAAACATAACAGACAGGATGGATAACTACTGCTGTGCTGTGGGGGCACCGATAACCACCTGGACAACAGAGAGGGAGAGAGAGGAAACATAATAGACAGGATGGATAACTACTGCTGTGCTGTGGGGGCACCGATAACCACCTGGACAACAGAGAGAGAGAGAGGAAACATAACAGACAGGATGGATAACTACTGCTGTGCTGTGGGGGCACCGATAACCACCTGGACAACAGAGAGAGAGGAAACATAACAGACAGGATGGATAACTACTGCTGTGCTGTGGGGGCACCGATAACCACCTGGACAACAGAGAGAGAGGAAACATAAAACAGACAGGATGGATAACTACTGCTGTGCTGTGGGGGCACCGATAACCAACTGGACAACAGAGAGGGAGAGAGAGGAACCATAACAGACAGGATGGATAACTACTGCTGTGCTGTGGGGGCACCGATAACCACCTGGACAACAGAGAGAGAGAGAGGAAACATAACAGACAGGATGGATAACTACTGCTGTGCTGTGGGGGCACCGATAACCAACTGGACAACAGAGAGAGGAAACATAACAGACAGGATGGATAACTACTGCTGTGCTGTGGGGGCACCGATAACCACCTGGACAACAGAGAGAGAGGAAACATAACAGACAGGATGGACAACTACTGCTGTGCTGTGGGGGCACCGATAACCACCTGGACAACAGAGAGGGAGAGAGAGGAAACATTACAGACAGGATGGACAACTACTGCTGTGCTGTGGGGGCACCGATAACCACCTGGACGACAGAGAGAGAGAGGAAACATTACAGACAGGATGGATAACTACTGCTGTGCTGTGGGGGCACCGATAACAACCTGGACAACAGAGAGAGAGAGAGGAAACATAACAGACAGGATGGATAACTACTGCTGTGCTGTGGGGGCACCGATAACCACCTGGACAACAGAGAGAGAGAGAGAGGAAACATAACAGACAGGATGGATAACTACTGCTGTGCTGTGGGGGCATCGATAACCACCTGGACAACAGAGAGAGAGAGAGGAAACATTACAGACAGGATGGATAACTACTGCTGTGCTGTGGGGGCACCGATAACCACCTGGACAACAGAGAGAGGAAACATAACAGACAGGATGGATAACTACTGCTGTGCTGTGGGGGCACCGATAACCACCTGGACAACAGAGAGGGAGAGAGAGGAAACATAACAGACAGGATGGATAACTACTGCTGTGCTGTGGGGGCACCGATAACCACCTGGACAACAGAGAGAGAGGAAACATAACAGACAGGATGGATAACTACTGCTGTGCTGTGGGGGCACCGATAACCACCTGGACAACAGAGAGAGAGAGAGAGGAAACATAACAGACAGGATGGATAACTACTGCTGCGCTGTGGGGGCACCGATAACCACCTGGACAACAGAGAGAGAGAGGAAACATAACAGACACGATGGATAACTACTGCTGTGCTGTGGGGGCACCGATAACCACCTGGACAACAGAGAGAGGAAACATAACAGACAGGATGGATAACTACTGCTGTGCTGTGGGGGCACCGATAACCACCTGGACAACAGAGAGAGAGAGGAAACATAACAGACAGGATGGATAACTACTGCTGTGCTGTGGGGGCACCGATAACCACCTGGACAACAGAGAGAGGAAACATAACAGACAGGATGGATAACTACTGCTGTGCTGTGGGGGCACCGATAACCACCTGGACAACAGAGAGGGAGAGAGAGGAAACATAACAGACAGGATGGATAACTACTGCTGTGCTGTGGGGGCACCGATAACCACCTGGACAACAGAGAGAGAGAGAGGAAACATAACAGACAGGATGGATAACTACTGCTGTGCTGTGGGGGCACCGATAACCAGCTGGACAACAGAGAGAGAGGAAACATAACAGACAGGATGGATAACTACTGCTGTGCTGTGGGGGCACCGATAACCACCTGGACAACAGAGAGGGAGAGAGAGGAAACATAACAGACAGGATGGATAACTACTGCTGTGCTGTGGGGGCACCGATAACCACCTGGACAACAGAGAGAGAGGAAACATAACAGACACGATGGATAACTACTGCTGTGCTGTGGGGGCACCGATAACCACCTGGACAACAGAGAGAGAGAGAGGAAACATAACAGACAGGATGGATAACTACTGCTGTGCTGTGGGGGCACCGATAACCACCTGGACAACAGAGAGAGAGGAAACATAACAGACAGGATGGATAACTACTGCTGTGCTGTGGGGGCACCGATAACCAACTGGACAACAGAGAGGGAGAGAGAGGAACCATAACAGACAGGATGGATAACTACTGCTGTGCTGTGGGGGCACCGATAACCACCTGGACAACAGAGAGAGAGAGAGGAAACATAACAGACAGGATGGATAACTACTGCTGTGCTGTGGGGGCACCGATAACCAACTGGACAACAGAGAGAGGAAACATAACAGACAGGATGGATAACTACTGCTGTGCTGTGGGGGCACCGATAACCACCTGGACAACAGAGAGAGAGAGGAAACATAACAGACAGGATGGATAACTACTGCTGTGCTGTGGGGGCACCGATAACCACCTGGACAACAGAGAGAGAGGAAACATAACAGACAGGATGGATAACTACTGCTGTGCTGTGGGGGCACCGATAACCAACTGGACAACAGAGAGAGAGAGGAAACATAACAGACAGGATGGATAACTACTGCTGTGCTGTGGGGGCACCGATAACCACCTGGACAACAGAGAGAGAGAGAGAGGAAACATAACAGACAGGATGGATAACTACTGCTGTGCTGTGGGGGCACCGATAACCACCTGGACAACAGAGAGAGAGGAAACATTACAGACAGGATGGATAACTACTGCTGTGCTGTGGGGGCACCGATAACCACCTGGACAACACAGAGAGAGAGAGGAAACATAACAGACAGGATGGATAACTACTGCTGTGCTGTGGGGGCACCGATAACCACCTGGACAACAGAGAGAGAGAGGAAACATAACAGACACGATGGATAACTACTGCTGTGCTGTGGGGGCACTGATAACCAACTGGACAACAGAGAGAGAGAGGAAACATTACAGACAGGATGGATAACTACTGCTGTGCTGTGGGGGCACCGATAACCACCTGGACAACAGAGAGAGAGAGAGGAAACATAACAGACAGGATGGATAACTACTGCTGTGCTGTGGGGGCACTGATAACCACCTGGACAACAGAGAGAGAGAGAGGAAACATTACAGACACGATGGATAACTACTGCTGTGCTGTGGGGGCACTGATAACCACCTGGACAACAGAGAGAGAGAGAGGAAACATAACAGACAGGATGGATAACTACTGCTGTGCTGTGGGGGCACCGATAACCAACTGGACAACAGAGAGAGGAAACATAACAGACAGGATGGACAACTACTGCTGTGCTGTGGGGGCACCGATAACCACCTGGACAACAGAGAGAGAGGAAACATAACAGACAGGATGGACAACTACTGCTGTGCTGTGGGGGCACCGATAACCACCTGGACAACAGAGAGGGAGAGAGAGGAAACATTACAGACAGGATGGACAACTACTGCTGTGCTGTGGGGGCACCGATAACCACCTGGACGACAGAGAGAGAGAGGAAACATTACAGACAGGATGGATAACTACTGCTGTGCTGTGGGGGCACCGATAACCACCTGGACAACAGAGAGGGAGAGAGAGGAAACATAACAGACAGGATGGATAACTACTGCTGTGCTGTGGGGGCACCGATAACCACCTGGACAACAGAGAGAGAGAGAGGAAACATTACAGACAGGATGGATAACTACTGCTGTGCTGTGGGGGCACCGATAACCAACTGGACAACAGAGAGAGAGAGAGGAAACATTACAGACAGGATGGATAACTACTGCTGTGCTGTGGGGGCACCGATAACCACCTGGACAACAGAGAGAGAGAGAGGAAACATAACAGACAGGATGGATAACTACTGCTGTGCTGTGGGGGCATCGATAACCACCTGGACAACAGAGAGAGAGGAAACATAACAGACAGGATGGATAACTACTGCTGTGCTGTGGGGGCACCGATAACCACCTGGACAACAGAGAGAGAGGAAACATAACAGACAGGATGGATAACTACTGCTGTGCTGTGGGGGCATCGATAACCACCTGGACAACAGAGAGAGAGGAAACATAACAGACAGGATGGATAACTACTGCTGTGCTGTGGGGGCACCGATAACCACCTGGACAACAGAGAGGGAGAGAGAGGAAACATAACAGACAGGATGGATAACTACTGCTGTGCTGTGGGGGCACCGATAACCACCTGGACAACAGAGAGAGAGAGAGGAAACATTACAGACAGGATGGATAACTACTGCTGTGCTGTGGGGGCATCGATAACCACCTGGACAACAGAGAGAGAGGAAACATAACAGACAGGATGGATAACTACTGCTGTGCTGTGGGGGCACCGATAACCACCTGGACAACAGAGAGAGAGGAAACATAACAGACAGGATGGATAACTACTGCTGTGCTGTGGGGGCATCGATAACCACCTGGACAACAGAGAGAGAGAGAGAGGAAACATAACAGACAGGATGGATAACTACTGCTGTGCTGTGGGGGCACCGATAACCACCTGGACAACAGAGAGAGAGAGAGGAAACATTACAGACAGGATGGATAACTACTGCTGTGCTGTGGGGGCACCGATAACCAACTGGACAACAGAGAGAGAGAGAGGAAACATTACAGACAGGATGGATAACTACTGCTGTGCTGTGGGGGCACCGATAACCAACTGGACAACAGAGAGAGAGAGAGAGGAAACATAACAGACAGGATGGATAACTACTGCTGTGCTGTGGGGGCATCGATAACCACCTGGACAACAGAGAGGGAGAGAGAGGAAACATAACAGACAGGATGGATAACTACTGCTGTGCTGTGGGGGCACCGATAACCACCTGGACAACAGAGAGAGAGAGAGGAAACATAACAGACAGGATGGATAACTACTGCTGTGCTGTGGGGGCACCGATAACCAACTGGACAACAGAGAGAGAGGAAACATAACAGACAGGATGGATAACTACTGCTGTGCTGTGGGGGCACCGATAACCACCTGGACAACAGAGAGAGAGGAAACATAACAGACAGGATGGATAACTACTGCTGTGCTGTGGGGGCACCGATAACCACCTGGACAACAGAGAGAGAGGAAACATAACAGACAGGATGGATAACTACTGCTGTGCTGTGGGGGCATCGATAACCACCTGGACAACAGAGAGAGAGGAAACATAACAGACAGGATGGATAACTACTGCTGTGCTGTGGGGGCACCGATAACCACCTGGACAACAGAGAGGGAGAGAGAGGAAACATAACAGACAGGATGGATAACTACTGCTGTGCTGTGGGGGCACCGATAACCACCTGGACAACAGAGAGAGAGAGAGGAAACATTACAGACAGGATGGATAACTACTGCTGTGCTGTGGGGGCATCGATAACCACCTGGACAACAGAGAGAGAGGAAACATAACAGACAGGATGGATAACTACTGCTGTGCTGTGGGGGCACCGATAACCACCTGGACAACAGAGAGAGAGGAAACATAACAGACAGGATGGATAACTACTGCTGTGCTGTGGGGGCATCGATAACCACCTGGACAACAGAGAGAGAGGAAACATAACAGACAGGATGGATAACTACTGCTGTGCTGTGGGGGCACCGATAACCACCTGGACAACAGAGAGGGAGAGAGAGGAAACATAACAGACAGGATGGATAACTACTGCTGTGCTGTGGGGGCACCGATAACCACCTGGACAACAGAGAGAGAGAGAGGAAACATTACAGACAGGATGGATAACTACTGCTGTGCTGTGGGGGCACCGATAACCAACTGGACAACAGAGAGAGAGAGAGAGGAAACATTACAGACAGGATGGATAACTACTGCTGTGCTGTGGGGGCACCGATAACCACCTGGACAACAGAGAGAGAGAGAGGAAACATTACAGACAGGATGGATAACTACTGCTGTGCTGTGGGGGCACCGATAACCACCTGGACAACAGAGAGAGAGAGGAAACATAAGACAGGATGGATAACTACTGCTGTGCTGTGGGGGCACCGATAACCACCTGGACAACAGAGAGAGAGAGGAAACATAACAGACAGGATGGATAACTACTGCTGTGCTGTGGGGGCATCGATAACCACCTGGACAACAGAGAGAGAGGAAACATAACAGACAGGATGGATAACTACTGCTGTGCTGTGGGGGCACCGATAACCACCTGGACAACAGAGAGAGAGGAAACATAACAGACAGGATGGATAACTACTGCTGTGCTGTGGGGGCACCGATAACCACCTGGACAACAGAGAGAGAGGAAACATAACAGACAGGATGGATAACTACTGCTGTGCTGTGGGGGCACCGATAACCACCTGGACAACAGAGAGAGAGAGAGAGGAAACATAACAGACAGGATGGATAACTACTGCTGTGCTGTGGGGGCATCGATAACCACCTGGACAACAGAGAGAGAGAGAGGAAACATTACAGACAGGATGGATAACTACTGCTGTGCTGTGGGGGCACCGATAACCACCTGGACAACAGAGAGAGAGAGGAAACATAACAGACAGGATGGATAACTACTGCTGTGCTGTGGGGGCACCGATAACCACCTGGACAACAGAGAGAGAGGAAACATAACAGACAGAATGGATAACTACTGCTGTGCTGTGGGGGCACCGATAACCACCTGGACAACAGAGAGAGAGGAAACATAACAGACAGGATGGATAACTACTGCTGTGCTGTGGGGGCACCGATAACCACCTGGACAACAGAGAGAGAGGAAACATAACAGACAGGATGGATAACTACTGCTGTGCTGTGGGGGCATCGATAACCACCTGGACAACAGAGAGAGAGGAAACATAACAGACAGGATGGATAACTACTGCTGTGCTGTGGGGGCACCGATAACCACCTGGACAACAGAGAGGGAGAGAGAGGAAACATAACAGACAGGATGGATAACTACTGCTGTGCTGTGGGGGCACCGATAACCACCTGGACAACAGAGAGAGAGAGAGGAAACATTACAGACAGGATGGATAACTACTGCTGTGCTGTGGGGGCACCGATAACCAACTGGACAACAGAGAGAGAGAGAGAGGAAACATTACAGACAGGATGGATAACTACTGCTGTGCTGTGGGGGCACCGATAACCACCTGGACAACAGAGAGAGAGAGAGGAAACATTACAGACAGGATGGATAACTACTGCTGTGCTGTGGGGGCACCGATAACCACCTGGACAACAGAGAGAGAGAGGAAACATAAGACAGGATGGATAACTACTGCTGTGCTGTGGGGGCACCGATAACCACCTGGACAACAGAGAGAGAGAGGAAACATAACAGACAGGATGGATAACTACTGCTGTGCTGTGGGGGCATCGATAACCACCTGGACAACAGAGAGAGAGGAAACATAACAGACAGGATGGATAACTACTGCTGTGCTGTGGGGGCACCGATAACCACCTGGACAACAGAGAGAGAGGAAACATAACAGACAGGATGGATAACTACTGCTGTGCTGTGGGGGCACCGATAACCACCTGGACAACAGAGAGAGAGGAAACATAACAGACAGGATGGATAACTACTGCTGTGCTGTGGGGGCACCGATAACCACCTGGACAACAGAGAGAGAGAGAGAGGAAACATAACAGACAGGATGGATAACTACTGCTGTGCTGTGGGGGCATCGATAACCACCTGGACAACAGAGAGAGAGAGAGGAAACATTACAGACAGGATGGATAACTACTGCTGTGCTGTGGGGGCACCGATAACCACCTGGACAACAGAGAGAGAGAGGAAACATAACAGACACGATGGATAACTACTGCTGTGCTGTGGGGGCACCGATAACCACCTGGACAACAGAGAGAGAGGAAACATAACAGACAGAATGGATAACTACTGCTGTGCTGTGGGGGCACCGATAACCACCTGGACAACAGAGAGAGAGGAAACATAACAGACAGGATGGATAACTACTGCTGTGCTGTGGGGGCACCGATAACCACCTGGACAACAGAGAGAGAGAGAGGAAACATAACAGACAGGATGGATAACTACTGCTGTGCTGTGGGGGCACCGATAACCACCTGGACAACAGAGAGAGAGGAAACATAACAGACAGGATGGATAACTACTGCTGTGCTGTGGGGGCATCGATAACCACCTGGACAACAGAGAGAGAGGAAACATAACAGACAGGATGGATAACTACTGCTGTGCTGTGGGGGCACCGATAACCACCTGGACAACAGAGAGGGAGAGAGAGGAAACATAACAGACAGGATGGATAACTACTGCTGTGCTGTGGGGGCACCGATAACCACCTGGACAACAGAGAGAGAGAGAGGAAACATTACAGACAGGATGGATAACTACTGCTGTGCTGTGGGGGCATCGATAACCACCTGGACAACAGAGAGAGAGGAAACATAACAGACAGGATGGATAACTACTGCTGTGCTGTGGGGGCACCGATAACCACCTGGACAACAGAGAGAGAGGAAACATAACAGACAGGATGGATAACTACTGCTGTGCTGTGGGGGCATCGATAACCACCTGGACAACAGAGAGAGAGGAAACATAACAGACAGGATGGATAACTACTGCTGTGCTGTGGGGGCACCGATAACCACCTGGACAACAGAGAGGGAGAGAGAGGAAACATAACAGACAGGATGGATAACTACTGCTGTGCTGTGGGGGCACCGATAACCACCTGGACAACAGAGAGAGAGAGAGGAAACATTACAGACAGGATGGATAACTACTGCTGTGCTGTGGGGGCACCGATAACCAACTGGACAACAGAGAGAGAGAGAGAGGAAACATTACAGACAGGATGGATAACTACTGCTGTGCTGTGGGGGCACCGATAACCACCTGGACAACAGAGAGAGAGAGAGGAAACATTACAGACAGGATGGATAACTACTGCTGTGCTGTGGGGGCACCGATAACCACCTGGACAACAGAGAGAGAGAGGAAACATAAGACAGGATGGATAACTACTGCTGTGCTGTGGGGGCACCGATAACCACCTGGACAACAGAGAGAGAGAGGAAACATAACAGACAGGATGGATAACTACTGCTGTGCTGTGGGGGCATCGATAACCACCTGGACAACAGAGAGAGAGGAAACATAACAGACAGGATGGATAACTACTGCTGTGCTGTGGGGGCACCGATAACCACCTGGACAACAGAGAGAGAGGAAACATAACAGACAGGATGGATAACTACTGCTGTGCTGTGGGGGCACCGATAACCACCTGGACAACAGAGAGAGAGGAAACATAACAGACAGGATGGATAACTACTGCTGTGCTGTGGGGGCACCGATAACCACCTGGACAACAGAGAGAGAGAGAGAGGAAACATAACAGACAGGATGGATAACTACTGCTGTGCTGTGGGGGCATCGATAACCACCTGGACAACAGAGAGAGAGAGAGGAAACATTACAGACAGGATGGATAACTACTGCTGTGCTGTGGGGGCACCGATAACCACCTGGACAACAGAGAGAGAGAGGAAACATAACAGACAGGATGGATAACTACTGCTGTGCTGTGGGGGCACCGATAACCACCTGGACAACAGAGAGAGAGGAAACATAACAGACAGAATGGATAACTACTGCTGTGCTGTGGGGGCACCGATAACCACCTGGACAACAGAGAGAGAGGAAACATAACAGACAGGATGGATAACTACTGCTGTGCTGTGGGGGCACCGATAACCACCTGGACAACAGAGAGAGAGGAAACATAACAGACAGGATGGATAACTACTGCTGTGCTGTGGGGGCATCGATAACCACCTGGACAACAGAGAGAGAGGAAACATAACAGACAGGATGGATAACTACTGCTGTGCTGTGGGGGCACCGATAACCACCTGGACAACAGAGAGGGAGAGAGAGGAAACATAACAGACAGGATGGATAACTACTGCTGTGCTGTGGGGGCACCGATAACCACCTGGACAACAGAGAGAGAGAGAGGAAACATTACAGACAGGATGGATAACTACTGCTGTGCTGTGGGGGCACCGATAACCAACTGGACAACAGAGAGAGAGAGAGAGGAAACATTACAGACAGGATGGATAACTACTGCTGTGCTGTGGGGGCACCGATAACCACCTGGACAACAGAGAGAGAGAGAGGAAACATTACAGACAGGATGGATAACTACTGCTGTGCTGTGGGGGCACCGATAACCACCTGGACAACAGAGAGAGAGAGGAAACATAAGACAGGATGGATAACTACTGCTGTGCTGTGGGGGCACCGATAACCACCTGGACAACAGAGAGAGAGAGGAAACATAACAGACAGGATGGATAACTACTGCTGTGCTGTGGGGGCATCGATAACCACCTGGACAACAGAGAGAGAGGAAACATAACAGACAGGATGGATAACTACTGCTGTGCTGTGGGGGCACCGATAACCACCTGGACAACAGAGAGAGAGGAAACATAACAGACAGGATGGATAACTACTGCTGTGCTGTGGGGGCACCGATAACCACCTGGACAACAGAGAGAGAGGAAACATAACAGACAGGATGGATAACTACTGCTGTGCTGTGGGGGCACCGATAACCACCTGGACAACAGAGAGAGAGAGAGAGGAAACATAACAGACAGGATGGATAACTACTGCTGTGCTGTGGGGGCATCGATAACCACCTGGACAACAGAGAGAGAGAGAGGAAACATTACAGACAGGATGGATAACTACTGCTGTGCTGTGGGGGCACCGATAACCACCTGGACAACAGAGAGAGAGAGGAAACATAACAGACACGATGGATAACTACTGCTGTGCTGTGGGGGCACCGATAACCACCTGGACAACAGAGAGAGAGGAAACATAACAGACAGAATGGATAACTACTGCTGTGCTGTGGGGGCACCGATAACCACCTGGACAACAGAGAGAGAGGAAACATAACAGACAGGATGGATAACTACTGCTGTGCTGTGGGGGCACCGATAACCACCTGGACAACAGAGAGAGAGAGAGGAAACATAACAGACAGGATGGATAACTACTGCTGTGCTGTGGGGGCACCGATAACCACCTGGACAACAGAGAGAGAGGAAACATAACAGACAGGATGGATAACTACTGCTGTGCTGTGGGGGCACCGATAACCACCTGGACAACAGAGAGAGGAAACATAACAGACAGGATGGATAACTACTGCTGTGCTGTGGGGGCACCGATAACCACCTGGACAACAGAGAGGGAGAGAGAGGAAACATAACAGACAGGATGGATAACTACTGCTGTGCTGTGGGGGCACCGATAACCACCTGGACAACAGAGAGAGAGGAAACATAACAGACAGGATGGATAACTACTGCTGTGCTGTGGGGGCACCGATAACCACCTGGACAACAGAGAGAGAGGAAACATAACAGACAGGATGGATAACTACTGCTGTGCTGTGGGGGCACCGATAACCACCTGGACAACAGAGAGAGAGGAAACATAACAGACAGGATGGATAACTACTGCTGTGCTGTGGGGGCACCGATAACCACCTGGACAACAGAGAGAGAGGAAACATAACAGACAGGATGGATAACTACTGCTGTGCTGTGGGGGCACCGATAACCACCTGGACAACAGAGAGAGAGGAAACATAACAGACAGGATGGATAACTACTGCTGTGCTGTGGGGGCACCGATAACCAACTGGACAACAGAGAGAGAGAGGAAACATAACAGACAGGATGGATAACTACTGCTGTGCTGTGGGGGCACCGATAACCAACTGGACAACAGAGAGGGAGAGAGAGGAAACATAACAGACAGGATGGATAACTACGGCTGTGCTGTGGGGGCACCGATAACCACCTGGACAACAGAGAGAGAGAGGAAACATAACAGACAGGATGGATAACTACTGCTGTGCTGTGGGGGCACCGATAACCACCTGGACAACAGAGAGAGAGGAAACATAACAGACAGGATGGATAACTACTGCTGTGCTGTGGGGGCACCGATAACCAACTGGACAACAGAGAGGGAGAGAGAGGAAACATTACAGACAGGATGGATAACTACTGCTGTGCTGTGGGGGCACCGATAACCACCTGGACAACAGAGAGAGAGAGAGGAAACATTACAGACAGGATGGATAACTACTGCTGTGCTGTGGGGGCATCGATAACCACCTGGACAACAGAGAGAGAGGAAACATAACAGACAGGATGGATAACTACTGCTGTGCTGTGGGGCACTGATAACCACCTGGACAACAGAGAGAGAGGAAACATAACAGACAGGATGGATAACTACTGCTGTGCTGTGGGGGCACCGATAACCACCTGGACAACAGAGAGAGAGAGAGGAAACATAACAGACAGGATGGATAACTACTGCTGTGCTGTGGGGGCACTGATAACCACCTGGACAACAGAGAGAGAGAGAGGAAACATTACAGACAGGATGGATAACTACTGCTGTGCTGTGGGGGCACCGATAACCAACTGGACAACAGAGAGAGAGAGGAAACATAACAGACAGGATGGATAACTACTGCTGTGCTGTGGGGCACCGATAACCACCTGGACAACAGAGAGAGGAAACATAACAGACAGGATGGATAACTACTGCTGTGCTGTGGGGGCACCGATAACCAACTGGACAACAGAGAGAGAGGAAACATAACAGACAGGATGGATAACTACTGCTGTGCTGTGGGGGCACCGATAACCACCTGGACAACAGAGAGAGAGAGAGGAAACATAACAGACAGGATGGATAACTACTGCTGTGCTGTGGGGGCACCGATAACCACCTGGACAACAGAGAGAGAGAGAGGAAACATAACAGACAGGATGGATAACTACTGCTGTGCTGTGGGGCACCGATAACCACCTGGACAACAGAGAGAGGAAACATAACAGACAGGATGGATAACTACTGCTGTGCTGTGGGGGCACCGATAACCACCTGGACAACAGAGAGAGAGAGAGGAAACATTACAGACAGGATGGATAACTACTGCTGTGCTGTGGGGGCACCGATAACCACCTGGACAACAGAGAGAGAGAGAGAGGAAACATAACAGACAGGATGGATAACTACTGCTGTGCTGTGGGGGCACCGATAACCACCTGGACAACAGAGAGAGGAAACGTAACAGACAGGATGGATAACTACTGCTGTGCTGTGGGGGCACCGATAACCACCTGGACAACAGAGAGAGAGGAAACATTACAGACAGGATGGATAACTACTGCTGTGCTGTGGGGGCACCGATAACCACCTGGACAACAGAGAGAGAGGAAACATTACAGACAGGATGGATAACTACTGCTGTGCTGTGGGGGCACCGATAACCACCTGGACAACAGAGAGAGAGGAAACATAACAGACAGGATGGATAACTACTGCTGCACCAATGACTGCCTGGAGGCAACAGGCACAGGATAGAATGTTACTGAACAGACCAACACACTCATTACTGTGCCTTCTGTGGAACTTTCTGCTTTGAATTAAGTTTGAATAACAACATTAAGTCACCTCTCTGTCGAACCTCCCGGGCCTCCGTAGCGCCGGGTCCAAGCTGTCCGGCTGATTAGTGGCTCCTACGATGAGGAAGCGATCTGATTGGTCCATGCCGTCCATGAGCGTGAGCAGTTGAGCGACCAGCCGGTTCTCGGGTGCGGAGGATCCAATCCGTCTGGGACAGAGAGAGTCCAGCTCATCCAGGAACAACACACAAGGCCCTTCCTCTGCCGCTGCCCGCGCCCGACCAAACACCGCCCGCAACCTCTCCTCACTTTCCCCTGGCCGAGACCCCACTACCTGGGGTGTGGAGGAGGCAAGGTAAAGTCCTATTACATTCAGCCAGTATGTGTGTGTATTGTGTAACATCGAGCAAACAAGCTAAACAACATATGTAAGAAGGCTGGGTAAATCTAGCTTCAAGTAAGCAAGTATTCAAGTGTGTGTTGTGTAATACTGTGTGTGTATGTGCATGCATATCTATGTGACTGTGTGTGCGTTCATGTTTATATGTGTGTATATATATGTCCTCTTACCTCTGGTCCTCTGACTGTGATCAGGCTGGCCCCCACCTCCCCCACCAGGCAGCGGACCAGCAGGGTCTTTCCGACCCCCGGCGGCCCAGCAAGGAGCACTCCTCTGGGGCAGGAGAGACCCAGGGAGCCCAGGGTAGCAGGGTACTGCAGAGGCAGGTGCAACATCTCTCTCAGAGACGCTGACACCTGGAATCGCAGACAATGAAGACATGATTATAGACACTGAAGAATCTTTCTCTCCACCTCAATAGTCTACAGTGACTTCCTCCACTTGTCTCCTCTCCTCCAACTCCACTGACTAACTGAAGACTTCAGGAGAAGAGAAAAAAGATTCAAGAGGCATCCTAGAGTCCATATTGCTTTCACCTACTGAGTCACATGTGACAATTGAAAATGACTATTGAGAAGGAGGACAGGAGAAGACGTCACTGTAGATTATTGAGAAGCAGCCTCTTCCTGGGTCCTCACCTCTTCCAGTCCTCCCAGCAGGACCTTGGGCTGCTCCTGGAGCTGTCCTCTGTAATACCGGAGGGTCCTCGTCCCCGTTATTTCCACCCCTGTCTTAGATGTAACCAAACCAGTCACGGTGGACTCTGGGTTCAGGCTCTCAATGACGATCAGTTTAATGTCCGTGTCATAGTCACTCACATCTATCACGTGCTTCTGGTGGACATATGTCCCTTTCAGCATGTCCTTCACTAGTTCATGGATGAAACTGGGAGGGGTGGTTTTCCGGAACTCCACACTGTGAACCACCACTGTTATTCGGATGCCTTTCAGCTTGGGGCAGGAGACTGGGGTGAGACTAGGACTTAGGCATGGGCTGGGGGGAAGTGGGCTAGAGCTGGGGCTAGGGTTAGGGCTGGGGGTTAGGGGTAGGCTGAGGTGTGTGGGTGTAGCTTTGTTTAAGATAAGATTTGAAGAACAACATTTCATGTCTATCTGTATGAATCCGTCAGCCAGGTCAGGCCTGGGCCAGGCAGTACAGAGACAGGACCCTCCAGACAGAGCCACCAGAACAGGAGAGCCCAGCCCCAACCCCAGGGAGGACATCAGCCCTGGGCCCAGTCTGACCCTCTGGGTTCCCCGGTCTGCTGGGTCCATTGGCAGCACTCTCAGAGACACCTCCTCCATCGCAGTCACAGCTGGAGAGAAGACACAGGCTTGTCTGTGGGAGGAAGAGATTGGGAGGCAGGGATATGGGGTTTATTCATCAAGAACTCTCTCACTGAAATACAGACACTAAATGACAGACACACAGACTCACATTTACTTTTCTTGTTTATGAGATACAGATAGGTTATTTTTATCATATATAATTGTTTTTGTTGTTTGTTTAAGTTTTAATATAATCTTTCAATAATTAATAATGTGACAATATTTTTTGAAATACACATTGCATAATAGAAGGCAGACATTTCAAAGATAAATACTGACATTTGTTGGACAGAGATAATCACCTGAACTGTTCATACATTTAGAAATATTAGATGACAGACCACTACTGATAAAAAAGTTATGCTTGTAATTTTGCTTGTATACAGTTGTTAATGGCCTTTTTAGTTAATGATACTCATTGAGGGCTGTTTTTTATATCTCTTTTCAAAGTCTTTTTTGTGGTCCCCTTTTCCTGAGGGGAAGAGACAGGCTATTTCTTACCACTTTTTGATGGATGGGTACCTTCATTGGAGCTGGAAGTGTCTGGGGGCAGAGGAGGGTAGCCACTAGGGAGGTGGGAGGTGGCCGGAGTACTGGCAAGGTTTGGTGGATCGTCATCATGAGCCTCTATTTGAGTGGACCAGTCTGCTGCAGGACCTGTGTCATCAGGGAGGGAAGTGTCTTGTGATGGCTCTTCCCTGAAGACTCGAAGCTGTCATTGTTCTCCTCATTGTGGCTGTTGCTCTTGGGTTTGTGATGTTTCTCCTCTTGACCTCTCGGTTCCCTTGTCCTCCTCTTCCCCACCTCTCTGCTGTTCATCTTGTTTGGGGACGTGCTGTGGGATCTGTGGCTCGTCTACTGGCTGCATTGGTTGTTGCATTTCAGTTTCTGCTACCCTTCCACCGTTCTTTGCTCTGTTGCTGTAGGCTTGTGGACAGTTGAAGTAGGTGAGCCCATCACCATTGCAGGGTGTGCACTTGCTTTCACTCGTGCAGTCTCTGGACTTGTGGCCGAACTCACTGCATCTCCAGCACGTAACAGTCTTGCAATCCTTCACCTGGTGGTCCATGCCATCACAGATATAGCAGTGGGTGGTCTGTCCTGGGTAGAATATTCTGCTGCTGTGTGGCCCCAGCAGGATGTTGTTAGGGATCACGACAGCTTCACCATCAGTTCCTCTTTTGGTCCGGACCTTGTACCCCCTTAGGCCATATCCCATTGTTGTCTACTGGTTTCGTGGCAGGCTGAAGTAGAGTACAATAGCGTTGCAGATACAACTCTGTCATGGTCAGAAACTCTTCCTCTACTTCAAAGGTATAGCCTTCTCGTCCACGTTAAATGGGGACTTCGCTTCCCAATCACTCCATTTCTGCTCATGTGCATTTTCGTTGCGCCGATTTGGGAGGGTTATGTAGGAATAGTCGTCTGCAGCAGTGATCGAACTATAGGTTTTCAGCCACATACTCTAGTACTAGGCACCTCTCCTTCCTCAACGAAGCGCAGCCTGACCCATAGTTGCTAAGGTCGGGCTGCAGAGCTCCCAAAATTGGGAGCCATGATGGAACATTTGCTCCGTTATAAGTTGTGAAATCACCTTTACCATCACCAAAACAGTTTAGCAACCCTATCCCAGCCTGATTTCTACTTAAGCTGTCTGGTCACAGTTGCTAGTTAGCAACGGCTAGCTGGCTGACTTCTCTAGCTAACAACACCATAAAGGCCACACATATAAATACACAGTAGCTAGTTAGCTATAGCCACTTACCAATATGAGTATTAAACGATCTTCAACCACGTTTCTTTCACTCTTATTTCACTAGACAAATAGTTTGACAGCTAACGTTAGCTAGAAGCTATCATGCTGCATTTCTATGTTTACAGCAGCCATGTGTGTCGAACATGAGATGGCCAACAATAAGCATTCCCTCGAACAATTTGTGGGGGTTAGCTGGTAAGGGATTATAATTCAGATATGATTTTACATTGTAGTTTGTTAAAATATTTGCTCGAGAGTTGTTGATAAATAACTTTGAAGTGTTGAAACATCTTGGAAGCAGATGCGCGTAAGTTTCTGCCTCTTTAAAACCCCGGTTTTATCACAGTCGCCCAGCTACATAAAGCTATCATTCAAAACATGTCTCACTGGCGTTATCTTGTGTACAACGATATACAAACAACTTCTGTGCAACATTACATTGTTGATGGCGATATAGCTTGTGAAAAAAAAACATGTAGTGACTTTAATTACAGAAAGTCATTTGAGCATTCTCCATGAATGTCACCAAATCTCGATGAATGTCAGCCTGCAGTGGTATTAATGTGGTTATGAGAGATTCGCAGTCTCTTTTTATTTTTAAATAAAAATTTAAAACGTTTTATTAATAACAAATCAATACATAAAGCACATGAGGGAACACAAGCATTCATAGATTACAAACAATAGACAATCGAGCTAGGGGGTACAATATCACATTACAATTACACAAGGACCTTAAGGGACATGCATATACTTACAATTCTAACAGCTTTTTTGTTAGTAGAGCATTTAACTGTCTTAAAATACAGTTCAATTTCTTTTTGTAGGGTACGAAAATGTGGTTTTCTGTTTGTAAATTTACATTTGTGTATATGAAATTTGGCCAAAAGAATAATGAAATTAATTACATAAAAATGATTCCGCTTATTTCTATTGTATGTAAAGAATCCAAACAGTACATCTCTCCACAATAGTGTAAAGTCTTCATAAATGTGTTCAATTATAAACCTACTGATGTCTTGCCACAGTTTTCTTACATGCATACAATGCCAAAAAATATGCAAAACTGTTTCTGGGTGGTCATTACAAAAGGAGCAATTTGAGTTGATGTTTTCCTTAAACTTCTTCATATAGTGGTTGGCAGGATAATATTTATGAATAATTTTAAAGGAAACTTCCTTAATTTTGTTAACAAGTAGGTATGTGTGTGGCAACATCCAAACTTTTTTCCAACAGATATTATCAATAAATCCATTCCAATAAGGCATGACATAAGGTATAGATAGATACAACATCCTGCTGAAACAAGGATCGTATCGCTCTGTTGTTGAATGGGCCAAAAGAGAAACAAATCTTTCCTACTGATGAGTCAACAGGGTCAATAGAAGGTAGGCTCTGAGGGTCAGGTCTTGACATGTTCCTGAATAACATAGCAACACCTGAGGGAATGGCATCTAAAACAATTGCAACATTTTTAGGTGTTACAGGGACCTTGTAAAGTGATAAGAATTCTTTATAACTGAGTAAAAGACCCTCTGCATTTACCAGTTGGCTCACCAATAGGATATTATTTCGGAACCAATATTCTAAAAACAGAGAGGTATTTTTATACAATATATCCCGAGTATTCCATATATAATATCTGTGTGAAGAAAAATTGTGTTTATAAATTAAGGACCATGACAAGAAAACCTGCCGATGAAAAGCAGAACGTTTCACTGGAACTTTGTCAATATTATAATTGCAAAACAACATGAAGTTATGGCCACCAAAAGTAGAGAAGATATGATGAGGAATAATTCGCATAGTCTCTATAGTTAATTATATATGCATTGTTGACGTTATAGTCAGAACTAGGAAACTCGGAAATGTCTGACTTGCTAACTGGCTGTAGTTGTACACGTGCCGCGCTCAACCAATTAGCAAGTCGGACATGTTCGAGTTTCCTAGTTCCGACTTTCATCTGAACGCGCCAATAAACCTGCGATACCGAAACTTCGTTCCGTGCGCCCGACAAATGAAAAAGTGAAGGTCGTTCCGACCAACCAAATTGCACTACTGTATTTTATAACGGATCAAACGGGAATTAATTTCCGGCTGAGACGAAAACTACCAGAAGGTTGGTGAGAAATATTTTTGTAGTTACCCTAATAATAAACACTTTTCTCTTACGTTTCTGTTTATTCCTGCAGGAATGAATAGAAGCAACAGTCATGTCATATATGGAAGCAACAGTCATGTCATATATGGAAGCATATATGGAAGCAACAGTCATGCACGGACAAAATGTTCAGCTACAGGTTGTTGTAATAGAGACTTGTGTCCCAGTTTTCCACCCAATGGTCCAACGGCAGCAGAGAGCGAGGGAGGGAGTGAGTGTATGAATGAATTAGAGAGAGGCTGTGTGTGTCGTTTGAGTTGCTGTTGCCTTGTGCTCTGCTAACCCACAACATGTGGATATAATCCCTCTTTCTCTCTGCCCCAGTTTCTGCATGCAGATCTACTGCCTGTCTCCAGCCTCTACCCCAGCCCTACCATTTCTGTTCCTGTCCCTACTCCTACCCAACCCTGTCCTATGCTCTCACCCAGCAGTCAGGCGTGTTCTTGTCACAACCACACTGTCATATTTCCAGATCTCGCGTAGCTTTGTGTAGTGTGTATACAGCCCTGCGTCCTGTCCTGCACAGCTGAAATGTCACACTGCCGTCGCTAGGCCCAGCAGCTGAAGAGAAAGTGTGTGTGTGTGTTCAGGACTTTCCGGGGGCAGTTAAGATAAGCAAGGCTGGCTGAGGAAGCAGCAAGCAGACGTAGTGTTAGAAGACGTCCTCACCTGCAACACACACACAACTGTTTGTGTCTCTAGGTGTTGTTGACCAGAGGTACAGCTACAGGCCTGTCCCTCAGCAGCACTAGTCATGTCCTCTCTGCTGCGCTGTGTCTCCTGCTGCGGCTCCACTGTCACCTTGCTCCAGCAAGGTGTTCGCCACCACACACCTGGCCGACGGGCCTTCAGGACCTTCCCACAGCTCTGGAACTGTGAGCCTGCTAAAGGTAGGACACAACTACAACTCCTTAACAAACACACAAACTCCTTAACACTGATCACACTGAACACTATCTTCTGATAATTGTCTTATCTGTATTTTTGCCACAGTAGGCAGTCTAGGCCTGGCTGCTTGTTGTTTTATAGCTTCTCCTCTCTATCCTACTAAAGGCATTGGGAAACTAAACAACAGTTCAGTTAAGGACATTTTCTGCCCTGGCTGGAGGAGTGGAAAAACTCCCACAGAGCAGTGGCGGTTGTGTTTGGAATAGGGGTTGATAGGGAATTTGTTGAAATGGGAAACAATAGGACCGTGAATCAACTTAGCTAATGTTTCTATGGGGTGCTAACATGACCGTGGCTAACTCCACTCTCTGTTGCTAACCTGCAAAGAGAACATGTAAGAGAGGTCAGTTAAAGGTGAAATGTGTATTCTGCTGTTCCGTGGCAGATCTACTTTTTATAAACACTACCCTGTGTTGTCACTGACTGAGGTAGCTGTGCTGGAGTGTATGTTGTGTGTTTGTGGAAGTTTTGTGTGTAACTGGGACATTTAGCGGAGCAGGGTTTGGGTCTGTGTGTGACAGACAGAGCAGGCCTCGTCGTGGTGTGGGTACTGGCTCGCAGCCAACCAGCTGCTAATAATGTTTCTGTGCTGGGGAGGTCACCACACCGTGTAAGGACTGATATGTGAAACCCGACTCTCCACCAACCTCGCCGGCCCAACTCACTTTCCGCTGCAGAACTACACTGTCTTTTAGTCTAACTTACACACACTACGGTAGTAGTCACTACGGCCTAGTACACTACAGCTTGCCTTAGTCCCTGCCTCATTTCCATTCTTCCTTACTCCCTTCCCTGCCTCTTCCACAGTCTCATCTGCAGCCTCTTTTACCCTGAACCTGTCAGTCTCTCCCAGATTCTCACCAGGTCTTGATAACGGCAAATTCTGAACTCAGAATTGGGTTACTCTTCATGCTGTTAATTGTAATGCTATACTCATGTCTCCCACTCATGTATCTGTACAGGTATGTTTGTGTGTGCGCACTGATTCAGTGTGTGTAAATCACACCCATTGTTGTTCCCCGAGGTGTGTTGTATCTTATGTGGTTGTCCTCAAGTGTTTGTTAAAAGGAGGTTGCGTGTGTTCATGCAGGACGGCTGTATAAGGACCTGGTGGTAGGAGTTCCTAAGGAGATCTTTAAGAATGAGCGTCGTGTGGCTGTGTCCCCTGCGGGGGTGGAGTTGCTCGTCAAACAGGGCTTCAACGTCCAGGTGGAGTCTGGAGCAGGAGACCACGCTAAGTTCTCTGACCAAATGTACATAAACGCTGGAGCCTCCATCACAGACACTAACGGGGCCTTCGGATCTGACCTGGTCCTCAAGGTCAGTACTGGGCTATGGAACTCAAACTTAACTCAAACTCAGTGTGGTCAATACTGGGCAGGGAGTTAACTTGAACCCAGGGCTGCAGGGTTACATCTGAGAGGATCGGCCTGATCAAGGCTCTGTGCAGAATCATGGATCTACATTCCATGAACTACTCATAATGAGATCAAGATTAGTTATCCCACACAGCTCCTAGCTCAGGCAGATCCCCTCGCACGTGCTGTTAGGAAACAAAATGTGTACTGAACTATTGAGGGCCAGATCCTAACTTCAGATATACACATGTTGAAATGTAACTTTATTGTAAACCATACTTCACACTTCTAGTATGTCAATGGGAGTTTTACATAACAAATTGAGTGAGGAATGAGTTTTGCCGTTCCAAAGTATTAGGTATGGGATAACACTGGTGAAGTCTGAGTAAATCGTTGTTGCTGGTTGTTTGAGCTAGTAGAGGAAACAAAATAAACATTTCAATCTCTTAGACATTGTTGGCCCCTGGTAACCTCTGACCCATCTTCTCTCTTGAACTTTCTCTCCAGGTGAGAGCTCCAGTGTTGAACGAGGCTACTGGCAAACATGAGTCAGAGCTGCTGAAGCCTAAATCCACCCTGGTGAGCTTCATCTACCCAGCCCAGAATCCTGATCTCATGGAGAAGCTGGCCCAGAGTCAGACCACCGTGCTGGCCATGGATCAGGTCCCGCGAGTCACCATCGCACAGGGCTACGACGCACTCAGCTCCATGGCTAACATTGCAGGGTAAGGGGAGACATGCGCAGAGACCCAGACATGTATGCACACACGCATACGTACACACACAGTAACGCATATGTCTTAGCCTCCAGCTCTGAAACTTGTTCAATGTGTTCATAGAACTGTGTGTGTCCTGCAGGTACAAGGCTGTTGTTCTGGCTGCTAACCACTTTGGCAGATTCTTCACCGGCCAGATCACAGCAGCAGGGAAAGTCCCCCCAGCCAAGGTAAGTCCTTCTATAGCAGTTATATCAACTAGATCAATGTGAATGTACCTGTCAAAACTGAACAACTGTGACATCTCCGAGCATTAACTATATTATAGTGTTTTGACTAACCTGTCACCTGGACTGCAGAGTCTGTGGGATCAATGCAACGTCGCTGTATCTCTGACCGCCATCTTGTTAACCCTTCCAGGTCCTGGTCATCGGAGGTGGAGTGGCTGGTTTGGCTGCAGCTGGAGCCGCCAAGTCTATGGGAGCTATCGTCAGAGGCTTTGATACCAGGTGAGTTGCAGTACCAGATGAGTTGTAGTTAGTCTTCGATACCAGGTACAGTATTGATGATGGTGATGTTCTGTATCCACCCTCAGACCAGCAGCTCTGGAACAGTTTAAGTCGTTCGGGGCGGAGCCTTTGGAGGTGCACATTAAGGAGTC
Organism: Oncorhynchus mykiss; assembly: GCF_013265735.2. NCBI lineage: Eukaryota > Metazoa > Chordata > Actinopteri > Salmoniformes > Salmonidae > Oncorhynchus > Oncorhynchus mykiss. The sequence continues at coordinate 40,275,491 of NC_048590.1, forward strand.
CGGGGATGGTGTTGGAGGTTACGCCAAGGAGATGTCCCCAGAGTTCATTGCAGCTGAGATGGAGTTGTTTGCCAAGCAGTGTAAAGATGTGGACATCCTCATCAGTACTGCTCTCATCCCAGGTGAACATTCATTCATTCATGCTCTCATTCATTCATGCTCTCATTCATTCAGTATCTCATTGGTGAGATACATACATTCATACATACTCTGTCTGCTTGTTCTCCTCTCTTTGTTTCTCTCCTACGTCTCTCCCTCCTTTCTCTCACCATGAATATCATTCCACTCTTTCTATCCTAATAATTTCCCTTTCTATAATGATCCGTGACCATGCCCTCTGTCTGTAGGGAAGCGAGCTCCCATCCTGATCAAGACAGAGATGGTGGAGTCTATGAAGGATGGCTCTGTGGTGGTGGATCTGGCTGCTGAGGCTGGAGGAAACATTGAGACCACCAAGCCTGGAGAGCTGCACGTACACAAGGTGAGGAGACCAGCTCAGTTCTGGAAGAATAATACTGTCCCTAGAGTGTGTATAGGTGGAGTTTGTGTGTGTGTAACTGAGAGCTGTGTGTGTGTTTCTCCTCAGGGTGTGACACACATCGGCTTCACCGACCTGCCCAGCCGCATGCCCACCCAGGCCAGCACCCTGTACTCCAACAACGTGCTCAAACTGCTCAAGGCCATCAGGTAAAGGGACGGGTGGGTGGACAGGTTTTTGGATGGATAGAGGGACACTTTATAATACTACTAGACATGGACAGGGACAGTAGTTTTCCCTAGGACCAATCATGTTACCTGACCAGGAAAAACACCTGGCCTATGTTATAGCCCCACAGACCCTGAGTTGTTCCTGGCCAAGTCTAAAAGGATTGGAGTTTGATAAAGGTGCTACAGTATATAAATGTGATATATTAATGTCTGATTTTAATTGTGCTTATCACCATCAGCCCAGACAAAGACTACTTCCACTTTGAGCCCAAAGAAGAGTTTGATCACGGGACACTGGACCACGTCATCAGAGGAACCATGGTCATGCAGGTGTGTAGTATGTGTCTCTGTTGATACTTCATGTAGAATATTTATTTATTTATTGTTTTGTCTAGGTCATTTTGACACGTATCATTAAGTCACATTTTTGTCATTTGAATAATGATTTAGTCTAGTTATTGTCAAAATGAATAAAACAGTGGGCCATTTTAGTCAACTAAATGCCCTTTCCATTTAGTCCCATTTTAGTCGTCCCGTTTCCATGATCTCATTAACCTATAGTAAACATAAATCACTTCCATGTGCGCAAACACACACAGCCGTGTCCTACCAACATATTTTTCTGCATAAAATTCTATTGTAGATTCTTTTCCCAACAGCCAGATTGTCAGAACACATTACTCTACAGCAGATGATAAATCACAGCCTTTGACATACTGTAGCGTATTGCAGTAAGTTCTGTCATAGTTAGTTACTACTTAACTAGCATTAATCATCTGTTATTACCTGAACGTATATATTGTGAGGACTCTCAGATGTCTTGAGGTTGGTAGTATTTTTTTCCTGTCAAATTGTGGGTGTAAATGCTGTCTTCTCCTGTGAAAGAAGGTGGGATTTGGTTTTGTTTCAAATGACACGATAAGTAAAGAGCTACAAAGTGGGTGAATCAGTCACACTGAGACTGAAGAAAGCAGGGAGTTTTAAATGTGATATTTCACTCCAAATCAAAGTTTGTCAGATATTCTCTGTTGAATGAGTTGAAGAGTCCACGTCCCTTCATGCTCAGACTTTCTCTGCCTCCCAAATGGCATCCTATGGGCCCTGGTCAAAAGTTGCTCCCTATATAGGAAGTAGGGTGCCATTTGGGATGCATGCTGTTATTTCTGAGTGAAGCGTCACCATGACCCATAAGCCACCCTGCTATATTCTCTCAGAGCTGGAATCCAGCTGGCTGCACATAGCACAGTTTACGTGAGAAACAGGAATGCTAGTTATGAAATATCTTTTTTAAATGCACTTTTCCAGGAATGTCTTGATTTGAAAGTTTTGACATTTTGACAGTGTTTACGGCAGACTAGAGAGGCAGAGAAAGCACGAGGCGTGTCACCTTACCACGTATTAAACAGAATTATTCATGCTATTTAAATGTGATTTTTCTCGCTAGGTATGTTCCATTGTTATATCCCGTGGTTGTTACTCAGGTTCCTTAGGTGATATGAAAAATCCTGTCTTCTAGTTAAGAACCTCAACTTGCACGTGATTGGTCAGTCTGTTATTTTCAACCTTGGTGCCGTAGAAACTCAATTTTTAAAAAGCAAGGTTTCCAATTAAATCCTGACAGGATCCCTCCATTTCTAACAATAACCTTCCATTTAGAATATTCCTCAATTGCTCACGTGTTTCTCAGTGTGTGTGTTTCTCAGTGTGTGTGTTTCTCAGTGTGTGTGTTTCTCATGTGGATTTCTAACGTGTATTTTTCATCTTGTGTTTTTTTTCACATTGTGTGTTTCTCACGTTGTGTTTGTCACATCTCCAGGAAGGCAAGAGCCTGTTCCCATCCCCCCAACCTAAGACACAACCCCCGGCCGCTCCAGTCAAACAGAAAAGTGTAGCAGAGCTAGCGGCAGAGAAGGCAGCTGTGGTCTCACCTTTCCAGAAGACCTTGACCAACGCTGGTGTCTACACCGCAGGTCAGACACTCACACCGTACACACTTACACGCACACACACACACACACACACACACACACATACACACACACACCCTAACTCCCTCCCTCTCTGCTGTCCTCTCCTGTCTTCAGGTCTCTCTACATGTCTGGCTCTGGGCTTGGCGGCGCCCAACTCAGCCTTCACCCAGATGGTCACTACTTTCGGCCTGGCCGGCATCGTGGGATACCACACGGTGTGGGGCGTCACCCCCGCCCTCCACTCACCCCTCATGTCCGTCACCAACGCCATCTCAGGTCAGAGGTCAGGGCTCAAATAGTGTCACTGCTGGGTCCTATTTATTTGTGCACACCTTAGTAAAATGTATTAAAACACTTTGCAATGAAAAACAAGCACTTATTAGACAGGCTTTGTCCGTCCCTCTTCGTGTGGGTCAGTTTTCAGCTGTTTGGTGTCTAGTGAATAGGACCCTGGTGTGTCAGCAGGTAATGGTCACCCTGTTCTCCATACTGGGTGTGTCTGTAGTATTGAGCTGTGTAGAGCTGTGTAGTAACAAAGCCCTCCGCTTATTTCCTCCCTCTAAGAAACCCCTGCAGAAACTGTTACATTATTCCATTTCTTTACTCCTTCAAGCACCTGGACGTTGAACAAGGTGTGTGTGAACATGTCTTCTCTCCCCGTGGCAGGTCTGACTGCTGTGGGTGGTCTGGTCCTGATGGGGGGAGGTCTCCACCCCTCCTCCTTCCCCGAGGGCCTGGCTCTGGCTGCAGCCTTCGTCTCCTCCATCAACATCGCAGGTCTGGCACACACACACACGACACACACATGCGCACACGCACGCACACAAGCACACACTCACTCACTGTCTCTACCTGTCTCTGTCCTCCCAGGTGGGTTCATGATCACCCAGAGGATGCTGGACATGTTTAAACGTCCTACAGACCCTCCAGAGTACAACTACCTGTACGGTCTTCCAATAGGAGTCTTCATAGGAGGTTACGGGGCCTCTGTGGCTGCTGGCTACCACATCGAGCAGGTGACACTGATGTGCTGTTGTTGTTGTTGAAGTGCTGTTCTACAAATGATGTAACTACCTGGGGTTAGGAAGCCAACTGTGTTGTGTTGGTGTGTTATGTTGTAACACTGTGTGTTCCAGATGATGTACCTGGGGTCTGGTATGTGCTGTGTGGGAGCATTGGCAGGGCTGTCTTCACAGGGCACCAGTCGTCTGGGTAATGCCCTGGGCATGATGGGTGTAGCAGGGGGCATCGCTGCCACTCTCGGCTCCCTGAAGCCCTCTCCTGAGCTGCTGGCACAGATGAGTGCCGCCATGGCCACCGGAGGAACCCTGGGTAGGTGGACCTGCCACACCACACAGCCATATACAGATACACACCATCTCAAATCTAATCAACATGTATTAAAAGTGTGTTTAAACATCTAAAAAGACTTTATGATTGAAATGGAAACTTAAAAAGGCCATGGCCACTAGAAGACCCTGGGTAAGTAGGCCCTTCCTCCAAGACCAGGCTTAATCCGTGTCCGGGAAACGGGCCCAAGTCAACTTTTCCAGCCAGATGCCATGTTTCTACCTCTGAGCTTTTCCTTCTGCCATTGGTGATGAGGATTTTGGTCTGGACAACACAGGAAGAAAAGTCTAGATATCTGATCTCATACACCATTTCACATTTGTTTAAAAGTGTATAAAACCATGACTAAGGTTTGTACATGTTATTGACTTTGCATATTATTTCTGAAGTCTTTGAAAAATGAGCGTGAATTATTGAAACTATGATGGACCATCCATCATGCGATCTAGATTGACAGATATACTCTGATATCTTCATGGTGTCAGAGTACTTTAGGTGTGTGTGTGTGTTATACTGATATGATGTTATTATTCTCTTAGGCCCTGGCAGCTGTCTCACACACACACACACACACCCAGGGCATGTGTGTTTATGCAGTCTGATATTAGTAATATTATCCTTTAGAGAACTAGTTGTTATTTTATTAGGGTTTTTGACAACACTGTTTAGAGCGTGCCTCCAGACTATTCTGTTAGTTCTGATGTTAATGTCCAATATGAATACAAAAGTAATTCAGTCCAGATGGTTGCCTTCCCAGCAAATACAGTATGTTGTAGCACTAGGAGTTAGTCCAACTCTATGTGAAGCACTGTGAGACCAGGAGAAAATACTTCCATAGAAAATGTCTTCTACATTTGGCCTTCAGAGATTCAGGGCTGTTTTGTTGTTGCTGAATTCCAAATCAACTGCTAGGATCTACAGCCATCGGTACCTGTATAGAACTGAAGGTCTCTGTGATGGTGTGTCTGTTTTCCCCCTGTGCCCTACTGCGTGTTTCTGACCCTCTGCTACTCTGCTTCCCCAGGTCTGACCATTGCTAAGCGTATTGAGATCACCGATCTCCCCCAGCTGGTAGCTGCCTTCCACAGCCTGGTGGGTCTGGCTGCAGTGCTGACCTGTGTGGCAGAGTACATGATCGAGTACCCTCACTTGGACGTACACCCTGCAGCCAACATGGTGAAGACTGTGGCCTACCTCGGCACATACATCGGAGGGGTCACCTTCAGCGGGTCACTGGTGGCCTATGGCAAGCTGCAAGGTACTGTAGACAGCCATTAACACACGTGGATGCAGGAACGCAGACAGACACACACACTCTCTCTCTCTGAGCTCTCTGTCCTGTGGTACTGATTGCCTCCTTTGATCTAGCCAAAGCTCAAGATCCCATGGGAAATCCAGGCCAGGATGGTGTGTGTGTGTGTGTGTGTGAGTATGGCTGATTATTGCGTGCCTGACAGAGTGGAAGGGCCGGGAGGCTTGTAGGAGTGCTACGTTGGTAAGGTAACAGTTGTTAAAGGAAAAATCCACCCAAAACCACTACAATGTATAGTGTTAAATAACACATGTGACAGCAATATTTTTAGGGATCAGATGTTCCATTTTGGTGTTTATAATAAGGTTGGTAGAAACGTAAATATTGTTGTGGAAATATGTTGCAGCTCAAGTCGACTACCAAATCCACAATGCAATGCTCTCTATGGGCTGGCTAGCTAGCTAACTTAACTACACACAATAATACCAAAGACAAGATCAGTATATGAAGTAGCTAGTTAGTGCAGTTTGTTTTGGGAATTTTACAGCTATCAATTTTAGGAGTCTACAATCTCACCTGTTCAACCTGCAGATCGATGTGCCTCAGAGTGGAGTTTGACATTCGCAACGGCACCATACAATGCACCCTGGACTGAAGAGGCAGACAAATAGGAGAAATGTGCTAAACCCTCTGTTAAATTCTAAATTTCTCGAAGGTAGGAATATCACAAAAAATATGATAATTGAGTCATTTGAGAGAAGACATCGTCCCGTGTTATGACATCAGCCAGTATTGAAATCTGACATGTATGATAGATGTTTTCACCATCTAAAAGTCGTATTCCTATTAACTTCCAGGGTAGTGAGAGAGACTTTATCACAGTGCTACGTCAAACCGGATGGATTTCTGCCTGCTTGAACACCAGTAACTCAGATACACATGAAAACATTAAATGACCCAGGAAATCGATAGAACATCACTCAGAGATACACAAAAACAATGGAACATTCAAAATGGGTGAATCTTCTCTTTAAGTGTGTGTGTGGGGGGGCTGCTTTTCTATGGAGGGCAGTTATTTTTCTAGCCCACGTGAGAAACGGTTGTCTCTCTATTGTGTTTATAAACCGTCAGTTCTCTATTCCCTCTGTGATCACTGGTAATGAGAGACCGACCGAAGGCAGGAGTCCCTGCCAGATCTGTGGTCTGTTTTCAATATATTACAACGCTCCACCTGACCTCCACCCCCTCACTCTAATCAATGTGATATATCAATACAACCCTGCCCCATCTCTCCTTCCAGGATTCCCTGCCCCGTTCCACTCCTCTCTGTTCACAATTTCCAGTTCAGAATGATACATTGTGAGTTCAGAGTTTAGAGTTCCTGGTGCAGTTCTGTGAACAGTGTTCTGTATTCCCTCCTTTCAGGTGTTCTGAACTCCGCCCCGCTGATGTTGCCGGGGCGTCACATGATGAACGCCGGTCTGATGACGGCGTCTGTCGGTGGTATGATTCCCTTCATGCTCAGTGCTGACTACGCTACTGGCATGGGCTGTCTGGTTGGAGTGTCTGGCCTCTCCACCGTCATGGTGAGAACATGGCTAAAGCTGTAATGTTTTATACAGACATGGTGAAGACCACCAATGACCAATAGTGTTATTCAGCTCTTATCAGAATAAGAAAAACTTTGACACTCAACAATGTTGGTGGGACTGACCTTGATAAAGACGACAACCACAATCTACAGCAGGGTTAGGCAACAGGCGGCCCGCTGGCCAGAACTGGCTTGAGTGTTTAACATTTTTTTGTGTAGTTTGTTTCAGCTCCAACAAAAATCGTTCCACGGCTTAATCTAGTTGCCTACCCCTGATCTAGAGGAAATAACCCAGTATCATAAAGTCACTGTGAGGGGTTTATCTATTGACTACCCAGCAAACCAAAATTGGCTTTGTAAAAGTTCCCAGAACATTCGCTAGGTTGCGGCAAATGTTCTCATAACACAAAACCTGGCCAGTTGGCTCATGATTACACAATGTTTGCATAAAACAATTGCCTGATGTTGCCAGAACATTCCCAGAACATTGATCCTATATTTCGTTGCGGCAGTGTGTTCTAAAAACATTACTGGTGCATTACTACCTTACCTGGAAACCTAATGATAACGTTTGGGGAATGTTCTGTGGTGGTTGTTACAGGTGTTGTGCACAACCTTTCAGTGAATGCTAGGAATACATTCCAAGGATATTACATTTAAAATGTTTTCTGATTTTTTTGGGGGATGTTATCCTAATGTTAGATAAAACACTACCTAGAACTTAATGGGAATCTTAGCTAATGTTCTGGGAATGTTCCCGGTTTGCTGGGTATAGTTCCAAGATTCAAGTAACTTTCCAAAGAATCGCAGCTTTTCGAGAAATCGAGGTTGGAAGATTACTGGAATCAGTGGGGAATTAACAGGAAATCCAGGAATCCTCCAACTGGTATTTCTGGAAAACCTTTTGCAACCCTACTAGTGACTGAAGCCTGTCCTGACCGGGATTGTGTTCCTGTAGGGTGTAACCCTGACGATGGCCATCGGGGGCGCTGACATGCCCGTTGTCATCACTGTGCTCAATTCCTACTCTGGTTGGGCGCTGTGTGCCGAGGGATTCCTATTGGACAACAACCTCATGACCATTGTAGGAGCTCTGATTGGCTCGTCTGGTGCTATCCTCTCCTACATCATGTGTGTGGTGAGTACTGCTAAACACTCAGTCGCATTCACTTACACACACATACTCTCTCTCAGCCTCTCTCACTCAGACACTCACCTGCCAGTCAGGTAGCCTTGTCATCTCTCTCAGCCTCTCTCACTCAGACACTCACCTGCCAGTCAGGTAGCCTTGTCATCTCTCTCAGCCTCTCTCACTCAGACACTCACCTGCCAGTCAGGTAGCCTTGTCATCTCTCTCAGCCTCTCTCACTCAGACACTCACCTGCCAGTCAGGTAGCCTTGTCATCTCTCTCAGCCTCTCTCACTCAGACACTCACCTGCCAGTCAGGTAGCCTTGTCATCTCTCTCAGCCTCTCTCACTCAGACACTCACCTGCCAGTCAGGTAGCCTTGTCATCTCTCTCAGCCTCTCTCACTCAGACACTCACCTGCCAGTCAGGTAGCTTTGTCATCTCTCTCAGCCTCTCTCACTCAGACACTCACCTGCCAGTCAGGTAGCTTTGTCATCTCTCTCAGCCTCTCTCACTCAGACACTCACCTGCCAGTCAGGTAGCCTTGTCATCTCTCTCAGCCTCTCTCACTCAGACACTCACCTGCCAGTCAGGTAGCCTTGTCATCTCTCTCAGCCTCTCTCACTCAGACACTCACCTGCCAGTCAGGTAGCCTTGTCATCTCTCTCAGCCTCTCTCACTCAGACACTCACCTGCCAGTCAGGTAGCCTTGTCATCTCTCTCAGCCTCTCTCACTCAGACACTCACCTGCCAGTCAGGTAGCCTTGTCATCTCTCTCAGCCTCTCTCACTCAGACACTCACCTGCCAGTCAGGTAGCCTTGTCATCTCTCTCAGCCTCTCTCACTCAGACACTCACCTGCCAGTCAGGTAGCCTTGTCATCTCTCTCAGCCTCTCTCACTCAGACACTCACCTGCCAGTCAGGTAGCCTTGTCATCTCTCTCAGCCTCTCTCACTCAGACACTCACCTGCCAGTCAGGTAGCCTTGTCATCTCTCTCAGCCTCTCTCACTCAGACACTCACCTGCCAGTCAGGTAGCCTTGTCATCTCTCTCAGCCTCTCTCACTCAGACACTCACCTGCCAGTCAGGTAGCTTTGTCATCTCTCTCAACCTCTCTCACTCAGACACTCACCTGCCAGTCAGGTAGCCTTGTCATCTCTCTCAGCCTCTCTCACTCAGACACTCACCTGCCAGTCAGGTAGCCTTGTCATCTCTCTCAGCCTCTCTCACTCAGACACTCACCTGCCAGTCAGGTAGCCTTGTCATCTTAGTTTTGCTCTTGCACTTTGAGATTCTTTGGTTTTGGAATTCATCAAAATATTTGTCACGCTCCCCATAGAGATATAATATCAATGTTGTATTTAATCCTGGTTACACCCCTCTTTCCAGGCAATGAACCGTTCCCTGCCCAACGTGATCCTGGGAGGGTTCGGTACCAGCTCCACGGCAGGGGGAAAACCCATGGAGATCACAGGTACCCACACAGAGGTCAATGTGGACCAGTCCATCGAACTCATCAAAGAGGCCAACAGCATCATCATCACCCCAGGTACACACTCTCGCACGCACGCATGCACGCACACACGCACACACACAGCACAAACGCACACACAGCACAAACGCACACGCACACACACAGCACAAACGCACACAAGCACACACACAGCACAAACGCACACGCACACACACAGCACAAACGCACACGCACACACACAGCACAAACGCACACGCACACACACACAGCACAAACGCACACACACACACACAGCACAAACGCACACACACACACACAGCACAAACGCACACACACACACACACAGCACAAACGCACACAAGCACACACACAGCACAAACGCACACAAGCACACACACAGCACAAACGCACACAAGCACACACACAGCACAAACGCAATCATGCGTTCGCACAACACGCAAGTTCTGGGTAGGGTTCAGAGGTAGTCTTATGGAACACACCTGTGTTCCAGTGTTCATCACTGTAGGAGGGTTGTGTGCAGAGTCGTGTATCTGTCTGTGTGTTCTGCTCTCCTCCCAGACTGAAACCAGGTCATTTAGTAATGAACCCTGGCATAACGTCTGTACTGGAGCCTGACACAGGGACAGGGAATGTCCAGTAGAGGGTGCAGTTTATCTATGTCCCTGTGAAGCGGAGCTAGCTTGTTCGCCAGACAGACAGGCAGGCAGGCAGGCAGGCAGGCAGTCAGACGTAACTGGTAATATAGAAGACTACAGTGGCCCAGGGGTTAGAGGTCAGGGAGATTTGTTCCAAATATAGTTGATTAGTTGTAATCAACATACAGCACTGGCCTCTCACCTCTCAACTCTACCCAGTATCAGAACACACCTCTATCCAGTATGCTGATACCTCAGGACAGTTACACAAGCAGGCGTTAGACAGACACATGGGAGCGGGGGTTCCTCTCGCACGCATGCCCTCTTCTTCACCCCCCGCCCCATAACACACACAACCCCATAACACTTACAGGCAGGGGAAAGGGGTTCCTCTCGCACGCACCACCCCCAGACTGTAGAAATCCTATGATTTAAGACAGAAGGGAGAGCAGAGCGGAGAGAGGGGGGGGAAAGTGAGAATAGAGGGTGAAATGGGGCAAGAGGAGGTGAAAAGGGGGAGAGGTAAGAGAGATAAAGGAAGGGTATTGGGAAAGAGGTACTGCAGCCTTGGTCAGGAGAGGAGAACAGAAGATAACAAATTGTTTCAAACAGACCTTATTCACTTCTGTTTTTAGTCTTCCAAGAATAACCTCTGCATTAAGTTACCTCTATCATTTATCTGATCATTAAGTTACCTCTATCATTTATCTGGTCATTAATTACCTCTATCATTTATCTGGTCATTAGTTACCTCTATCATTTACCTGGTCATTAGTTACCTCTATCATTTACCTGGTCATTAGTTACCTCTATCATTTATCTGGTCATTAGTTACCTGGTCATTAGTTACCTGGTCATTAGTTATCTGGTCATTAAGTTACCTCTATCATTTATCTGGTCATTAAGTGACCTCTATCATTTATCTGGTCATTAGTTACCTGGTCATTAGTTACCTGGTCATTAAGTTACCTCTATCATTTATCTGGTCATTAGTTACCTCTATCATTTATCTGGTCATTAGTTACCTCTATCATTTATCTGGTCATTAGTTACTTCTATCATTTATCTGGTCATTAGTTACCTGGTCATTAGTTACCTGGTCATTAGTTATCTGGTCATTAAGTTACCTCTATCATTTATCTGGTCATTAAGTGACCTCTATCATTTATCTGGTCATTAGTTACCTGGTCATTAGTTACCTGGTCATTAAGTTACCTCTATCATTTATCTGGTCATTAGTTACCTCTATCATTTATCTGGTCATTAGTTATCTGGTCATTAGTTACCTCTATCATTTATCTGGTAATAGTTACCTGGTCATTACGTTACCTCTATCATTTATCTGGTCATTAAGTGACCTCTATCATTTATCTGGTCATTAGTTATCTGGTCATTAGTTACCTGGTCATTAGTTACCTGGTCATTACGTTACCTCTATCATTTATCTGGTAATAGTTATCAGGTCATTAGTTATCTTGTCATTAGTTACCTCTATAATTTATCTGGTCATTAGTTACCTCTATCATTTATCTGGTCATTAGTTACCTCTATCATTTATCTGGTCATTAGTTATCTGGTCATTAGTTATCTGGTCATTAGTTATCGGTTCATTAGTTACCTGGTCATTAGTTACCTGGTCATTAGTTACCTCTATCATTTATCTGGTCATTAGTTACCTCTATCATTTATCTGGTCATTAGTTACCTCTATCATTTATCTGGTCATTAGTTATCTCTATCATTTATCTGGTCATTAGTTATCTGGTCATTAGTTACCTCTATCATTTATCTGGTCAGTAGTTATCTGGTCATTAGTTACCTATATCATTTACCTGGTCATTAGTTACTTCTATCATTTATCTGGTCATTAGTTACTTCTATCATTTATCTGGTCATTAGTTACCTGGTCATTAGTTACCTGGTCATTAGTTACCTGGTCATTAGTTACCTGGTCATTAGTTACCTGGTCATTAAGTTACCTCTATCATTTATCTGGTCATTAGTTATCTGGTCATTAGTTACCTCTATCATTTATCTTATCATTAGTTATCTGGTCATTAGTTACCTCTATCATTTATCTGGTCATTAGTTATCTGGTCATTAGTTACCTCTATCATTTATCTGGTAATAGTTATCAGGTCATTAGTTATCTTGTCATTAGTTACCTCTATAATTTATCTGGTCATTAGTTACCTCTATCATTTATCTGGTCATTAGTTACCTCTATCATTTATCTGGTCATTAGTTATCTGGTCATTAGTTACCTCTATCATTTATCTGGTAATAGTTATCAGGTCATTAGTTATCTTGTCATTAGTTACCTCTATAATTTATCTGGTCATTAGTTACCTCTATCATTTATCTCGTCATTAGTTACCTCTATCATTTATCTGGTCATTAGTTATCTGGTCATTAGTTACCTCTATCATTTATCTGGTCATTAGTTACCTGGTCATTAGTTACCTCTATCATTTATCTGGTCATTAGTTATCTGGTCATTAGTTATCTGGTCATTAGTTATCTGGTCATTAGTTACCTGGTCATTAGTTACCTGGTCATTAGTTACCTCTATCATTTACCTGGTCATTAGTTACCTGGTCATTAGTTACCTGGTCATTAGTTACCTGGTCATTAGTTACCTGGTCATTAAGTTACCTGGTCTGCCATGTCTTGGAGAAGGTCACATCAACCTGAGCCATCAAACACATGAAATGTATAGTTGTGACGTGGCCACGAGCAGCACCGTAGATATTAAGATGAGCATGATGCAAGACAATGCAGGGTGTGTGTGTGTGTGCGTGCGTGCGCTCCTTGCTGCTACAACATGGTCGGGACCAAAACAGCAGAGGTTCAACACTCTTAGTTGTTGTGGAAATCGGCCCAATATTCTGTTTACCAGTGGTGGAGAAAGTACTCAATTGTCATACTTGAGTAAAAGAAAAGATACCTTAATGACTCAAGTAAAAGTGAGTCACCCAGTAAAATACTACTTGAGTAAAAGTCTAAAAGTATTTGGTTTTAAATATACTTAAGTGTCAAAAGTAAATGGAATTTCTAAAATTAATTTAACTATCAAGTAAAAGTATAAACCATTTCTAATTGCTTATATTAAGCACAGCAGACGGCACCATTTATTTGTATTGACGGATAGCAAGGGGCACACTCCCACACTCCCACACTTCCACACTTCCACACTCCCACACTCCCACACTTCCACACTCCCACACTTCCACACTCCCACACTCCCACACTTCCACACTCCCACACTCCCACACTTCCACACTCCCACACTCCCACACTTCCACACTCCCACACTTCCACACTCCCACACTCCCACACTTCCACACTTCCACACTCCCACACTTCCACACTCCCACACTCATAATTTACAAACTAAGCATTTGTGTTTAGTGAGTCCACCAGATCAGAGTCAGTAGAGATGACCAGGGAAGTTCTTTTGATCAGTGTGTGAATTGGACCATTTTCCTGTCAAAATGTAAGAAGTACTTTTGGATGGCAGGGAAACTGTATGGAGTAAAAAGTACATATTTTCTTTAGGAATGTAGTGAAGTAAAAGTTGGCAAAAATATCAATATTAAAGTACATATCCCACAAACTACTTAAGTTGTGCTTTTTTGAGTATTTTTACTTCAGTACTTTACACCACTGCTGTTTACTTCGTGCATCGCTGAGTCATACCTTTTAACAGTAACATTTGAACTTTACCTACAGTGACACTGTGATTGTGTAGGTTGGTCTGCTTATAGTGTGTGTGTGTGTGTGTGTGTAGGTTGGGGTCTGTGTGCGGCTAAGGCCCAGTACCCCATTGCTGACATGGTGAAGATGCTGGTAGAGCAGGGCAAGTCTGTCAGGTAGGTCTTCACAATAATATAATTCTCTCTCTCTCTCTCCTCAATCATCTCTTTCTCTTTTTCTCTTCCTCTCTCTCCACTCTGTTTTTTTTTGTTGGGGACCATCAGTCCTCCTGTCACAGTGAGATAACGATATCTTCCTGTATTAGTCTGATCTCTCTCTCTCTCTCTCTCTCCACTGTTTATTTTTGTTGGGGACAATCAGTCCTGTCACAGTGAGATAACGATATCTTCCTGTATTAGTCTGACCCCTCTCTCTCTCTCTCTCTCTCCACTCTGTTTATTTTTGTTGGGGACAATCAGTCCTCCTGTCACAGTGAGATAACGATATCTTCCTGTATTAGTCTGACCTCTCTCTCTCTCTCCACTCTGTTTATTTTTGTTGGGGACAATCAGTCCTCCTGTCACAGTGAGATAACGATATCGTCCTGTATTAGTCTGACCCCTCTCTCTCTCTCTCTCTCTCCACTGTTTATTTTTGTTGGGGACCATCAGTCCTCCTGTCACAGTGAGATAACGATATCGTCCTGTATTAGTCTGACTTCTAAAATAACATTCTTTCCATTTAGTTTTTCAATCCCACTGACCGTCTTGAGTTTCCTGGTCAGGAACACTGGCAGGTCACCTTTTTAAGTTCAAGGAAGACAAAACACATCTGGGCCTAAAAGCTTTAGAGTGGAAAACATCTTCATTCTCCAAATTCAGAGCGAAGCTGTGAAGCCCTGACTGACTGAGGAATTGCATAAAGACAACATTAATGTGTGTGCTTGTGTTTTTCTCTCTGTGTGTGTGTGTGCGCACGTGTGTTTCTAGGTTTGGTATCCACCCTGTGGCAGGTCGTATGCCAGGCCAGCTAAACGTGCTCCTGGCTGAGGCAGGTGTTCCATATGACGTGGTTCTGGAGATGGATGAGATCAATGAGGACTTCAAAGGTCAGAACACACACACTCACACTGATCAATTTACTGAACAAAAATATAACGCAACAATGAAATTGTCCCATTTTTCATGAGCTGAAATAAAAGATCCCTGAAATGTTCCATACACACAGCTTTGCCTCTAAAATGTTGTGCACAAATGTCTTTAGATCCCTGTTAGTGAGCATTTTATCCTTTACCAAGATAATCCGTCCACCTGACAATTGGCATGATGACCGCAGGAATGTCCGACAGAGCTGTTGCCAGAAAATTGAATGTTTATATCTTTACCATAAGCCGCCTCCAACGTCGTTTTAGAGAATTTGGCAGTACATCCAACCAGCCTTACAACCACAGACCTCGTGTAGCCACGCCAGCCCAGGACCTCCACATCCGGCTTCTTCACCTGCCAGATTGTCTGAGGAGTATTTATGTCTGCAGCCTTTTTGGGGAAAAACTCATTCTGATTTGCTGGGCTTGGCCCCCAAGTGGGTGGGCCTATGCCCTGTGACCTTGCCCATTCATGTGAAGTCCATAGATTAGGGCCTAATTTAATTATTTAAATTGACTGATTTCCTTCTATGAACTATAACTCAGTAAAATCTTTGAGATTGTTGCGTTTTATATTTCTGTTCTGTGTAGATTGATGGATTCATTGATTTGATCATAACGACCAGCAGGCATCCCTCACACTTGGTTGTGTTTGTAACGCTGCCTGGCTGGTTCCATCCATAGTTTCGCCAGGTTCTCTGTACTGGTTATACTTAATGTGTGTCCCCCACAGAGACTGACCTGACGCTGGTGGTGGGTGCTAACGACACAGTGAACTCAGCAGCCCAGGAGGACCCCAACTCCATCATTGCTGGCATGCCAGTCCTGGAGGTCTGGAAGTCCAAACAGGTAGGAATGAAGAAGGTAGTATAAGGGTATTAGTACAGGGCCCTCACTGGTTTACAAAAGGAAGGAAGGAAGGATGCAAAATATTGTCTTGTTCTGCTCTCTGGTGTTGAGGGCTGAGCTCTCCTACTCTTTGGTTGACAAGGACTCTCACAGGTATAGAGTATAACATGAGATTGTGAAGTGTGCTGTCTTGTTTCTCTGTAGGGGATTGTGATGAGATCTCCAACTAGTTATTTTAAACATATTTCTGACACTATTTATTTAGACCAGTCATATGCAACAGAAGGGCCGTGGGTCCTGAACTAAAATGATAAATGAGGGTTAGTCTTGCCTCGACCCCTGGTCTCATATGAACACACATAAGACATGACAAAATGTGTAGAATTGCAGGAAATTAGCTGCAGTTTTCTCTCCGCCAACAAGAGGGGTGTGAACTGTTTGGGTTGTGAGGAGGGGGTTTGTTACACCGATAAATGACAATGTCCATCTGGACCTTTGCCACCTAGGTAATGTGTGTGACCCTGACCTTCTCAAATAGTACTTCCGTACCCCTGATTTAGACAGTTGGAAACAGAGGGGGGAATGTGGGGATGGAACTGTCTCCAGTGGGAAGAGGAATATAAAAGGTGACGTTAGCCATGTCTCAACCCTGTTCCCCTCCCTGTACTGTAGGTGATTGTGATGAAGAGGACCATGGGTGTGGGCTATGCTGCAGTAGACAATCCCATCTTCTACAAGCCCAACACATCCATGCTGCTGGGAGACGCCAAGAAGACCTGTGACACACTACAGGCCAAGATCAGAGAGGCCTACTACTAGAACAGAGATGGACAGTACACACACACTCCCTATCGGCCTTACAGATGTATTTATTTGTCTTTAATCCAGATGCAGGTGTATGGTTCCGTTAAGATTAGTAAACAACGGTGAATATTTTTACACTTAGTGGCTTGATGATTATAGAGGTCCTCAGTACATATGATTATTGGACGTTGGGCAGTGATGTTGAACCAAAGGTGTGGACACGATTAGATTACATTTAAATTAACCCATACACTGCCTGCCCTGATTTGTAAATAAAAATCTGTTTTGAATGTGATCTGTTGGCTAGAGTTCCCTATTCAATTGTATTTGTAAGAGCTTGTCAGGTATAATTTCACACAAAAGCACTGAGCAGCACCAATTGGAGATGAAGTCACATACTCCCAGTAGCTAACGGTAGACTGGCTCTCAACCAGTAAAACCCTGCAGCGTGTTGATCTAGCCTGTTAAAGGTAATGGAACCTACATGCACAGCGTTCACCATACATACAAATTAAGAACAAGCCGCATTGACAGATGTCCAGCGTAATGAATTCAACCCCAGCCTTTAACTAAATCTTTATACTTCTGTATTCACATACTCACAGTACATTTCCTTTGGTCATTGTATACCGAAACAGACCAGGTGATATACTGTTCATAATTCAACATGACATGTTGCACAGTAACAACCATACCGTAGAACATCTGATGGGGGAACCAGAGTTTCAATCTGTTAAATTTGGATCAAATTAGAGCTGTACGTTGTCCTCCACATAAATCTGAGTTTTAGACGACAGCTAGGTTTCCATCAGAATATTATAGAAACAATATGCATATTCCCACCAGAGATGTTTATCAAATTGACTTGTTGTGGATAAAAGGCTGATGTAGTACACATAGAAGTAACTTTAAAAAATAAATGGGGTTCCATCACATTTAACTCTACTGATGGTTTTGTTGCGTTATATAGCAAATGGTTCCACTCTGGCCGTGGCATGTGTGTTCCAACCAACAGCTTGCAGATCCAGTGTAGCTTTAGCCTACATGACATTATTATGGACAAAGAGCCAGATACAGTGTAGCTATAGCCTACATGACATTATTATGGACATAGAGCCAGATACAGTGTAGCTATAGCCTACATGACATTATTATGGACATAGAGCCAGATACAGTGTAACTATAGCCTACATGACATTATTATGGACATAGAGCCAGATACAGTGTAGCTATAGCCTACATGACATTATTATGGACAAAGAGCCAGATACAGTGTAACTATAGCCTACATGACATTATTATGGACAAAGAGCCAGATACAGTGTAGCTATAGCCTACATGACATTATTATGGACATAGAGCCAGATACAGTGTAACTATAGCCTACATGACATTATTATGGACATAGAGCCATATACAGTGTAGCTATAGCCTACATGACATTATTATGGACAGAGAGCCAGATACAGTGTAACTATAGCCTACATGACATTATTATGGACAAAGAGCCAGATACAGTGTAGCTATAGCCTACATGACATTATTATGGACATAGAGCCAGATACAGTGTAGCTATAGTCTACATGACATTATTATGGATACAATGTAGCTATAGCCTACATTACATTATTATGGACAAAGAGCCAGATACAGTGTAGCTATAGCCTACATGACATTATTATGGACATAGAGCCAGATACAGTGTAGCTATAGCCTACATGACATTATTATGGACATAGAGCCAGATACAGTGTAGCTATAGTCTACATGACATTATTATGGACATAGAGCCAGATACAGTGTAGCTATAGCCTACATGACATTATTATGGACATAGAGCCAGATACAGTGTAGCTATAGCCTACATGACATTATTATGGACATAGAGCCAGATACAGTGTAGCTATAGCCTACATGACATTATTATGGACATAGAGCCAGATACAGTGTAGCTATAGCCTACATGACATTATTATGGACAAAGAGCCAGATACAGTGTAGCTATAGCCTACATGACATTATTATGGACATAGAGCCAGATACAGTGTAACTATAGCCTACATGACATTATTATGGACATAGAGCCAGATACAGTGTAGCTATAGCCTACATGACATTATTATGGACAAAGAGCCAGATTCTTCATTTGTCAAAACGTTAACAAAGCATGGATCATCATGTCACCAGAATAAGACCCTGGATATTTATTGGAAAGGCACATCAAGCCCATCACCTTGTACCTTCACCACCCTGTAAAGTTAACATATTTCATCTGTAGCCTAAATCGTAGTGGGAGGACCACACAAAATGTCATTGTGCAACTTAAATTTACTTCAATATTAGTGCACAAACGCGTTTTAGACAAAAAGATCCTACCTTGTCTCAGTGGTGCCGCTCTGTACCATCACTCATTCATATATCTTTATGTACATATTCTTTATCCCCTTACACTTGTGTCTATAAGACAGTAGTTTTGGAATTGTTAGCTAGATTACTTGTTGGTTATTACTGCATTGTCGGAACTAGAAGCACAAGCATTTCGCTACACTCACATTAACATCTGCTAACCATGTGTATGTGACAAATACAATTTGATTTGATTTGGTGATTTTAGACACAAAAAGATCCTATATCCTTTCTACTGACAATGGAGATGTACAAACTACGGCATAAGGGGGAGACAGACAAGCCACCTGCTCTGAATGATGGGTCGCCACTGCCTTGTATAGTGTATTTTGTTTTGTCGACATTTGGAAAGTTACATTTATAATATATCTCTATGGGGAGCGCGCCAAATCTTTTGATGAATTCCAAAACCAAAAAATCTCAAAGTGGAAGAGCAAAACTAAGATGACAAGGCTACCTGACTGGCAGGTGAGTGACGTACTTTACTCGCATAAAAAGGCTGGATGGAAAACTGGTTAGTAAGACAGTTTGTCAGCTATTTTTGGAGGCCTTGGTGGTGATTGTGTGTGTAGGTAGGTTCTCTCTCCAGTCTCTGCGTCTCCCAGCGGTAGTTTTGGCCTCTCTCTCCTATCTCCAGTCTCTGCGTCTCCCAGCGGTAGTTTTGGCCTCTCTCTCCTATCTGCAGTCTCTGCATCTCTCAGCGGTAGTTTTGGCCTCTCTCTCCTATCTGCAGTCTCTGCGTCTCCCAGCGGTAGTTTTGGCCTCTCTCTCCTATCTGCAGTCTCTGCATCTCCCAGCGGTAGTTCTGGCCTCTCTCTCCTATCTGCAGTCTCTGTGTCTCCCAGCGGTAGTTCTGGCCTCTCTCTCCTATCTGCAGTCTCTCTGTCTCCCAGCGGTAGTTTTGACCTCTCTCTCCTATCTGCAGTCTCTGTATCTCCCAGCGGTAGTTTTGGCCTCTCTCTCCTATCTGCAGTCTCTGCATCTCCCAGCGGTAGTTTTGGCCTCTCTCTCCTATCTGCAGTCTCTGTGTCTCCCAGCGGTAGTTTTGGCCTCTCTCTCCTACCTGCAGTCTCTGCGTCTCTCAGCGGTAGTTTTGGCCTCTCTCTCCTATCTGCAGTCTCTGCGTCTCCCAGCGGTAGTTTTGGCCTCTCTCTCCTATCTGCAGTCTCTGCGTCTCCCAGCGGTAGTTTTGGCCTCTCTCTCCTATCTGCAGTCTCTCTGTCTCTCAGCGGTAGTTTTGGCCTCTCTCTCCTATCTGCAGTCTCTGCGTCTCCCAGCGGTAGTTTTGGCCTCTCTCTCCTATCTGCAGTCTCTTCGTCTCTCAGCGGTAGTTTTGGTCTCTCTCTCCTATCTGCAGTCTCTGTATCTCCCAGCGGTAGTTTTGGCCTCTCTCTCCTATCTGCAGTCTCTGTGTCTCTCAGCGGTAGTTTTGGCCCCTCTCTCCTCCCTGCAGGCTCTGCGTCTCTCAGCGGTAGTTTTGGCCTCTCTCTCCTATCTGCAGTCTCTTCGTCTCTCAGCGGTAGTTTTGGCCTCTCTCCTATCTGCAGTCTCTGTATCTCCCAGCGGTAGTTTTGGCCTCTCTCTCCTATCTGCAGTCTCTGTGTCTCTCAGCGGTAGTTTTGGCCTCTCTCTCCTATCTGCAGTCTCTTCGTCTCTCAGCGGTAGTTTTGGCCTCTCTCTCCTATCTGCAGTCTCTGTATCTCCCAGCGGTAGTTTTGGCCCCTCTCTCCTATCTGCAGTCTCTGCGTCTCTCAGCGGTAGTTTTGGCCTCTCTCTCCTATCTGCAGTCTCTTCGTCTCTCAGCGGTAGTTTTGGCCCCTCTCCTCCCTGCAGGCTCTGCGTCTCTCAGCAGTAGTTTTGGCCTCTCTCTCCTCCCTGCAGCCTCAGCGTCTCCCAGCGGTTGTCTTAGCCTTGTTGATCAGTGTGTGTAGGTAACAGTAGAAGTACATCAGGTTGTCGTACTGTCCTGTGTACTCCTGTCTCAGACACAGCTCCTGGTAGTCCTTGAGGAAGTAGTAGACAGCCTCTATGGTTGCCAGGTAGGTGTCTGGAGAACCTTTCTGATGGCGCCAGAAACACGTCTTCCTGGTCTTCAGCTCCACACGGAGCAACGCTGCAGGAACAGAGAAAAGAACAGTCCATCAGTCATTATCAGGGCCAGGAGTTTGTCCTGTTCACATTGTGACCCGACCAGGAAAAACTCTGGGCTCTTGTTGTAGGCTATAACTAGGTAATAACAAAGTAGTTATGTAATGTACAGCACTTTAAGCTACATCAATGCTGTCTATCATAATTACCCTGTAGTCTCTCATCTGTGATGATTCTGGTGGTCTGGTTCCATGTGCTGTCGATGAACACCACTCTCTGGAGGGGACAGGCCCCTGGTGTCTCAGTCTGGCCCTCTATCCCTGCTTCCCCTCCCCTCTCTTCTGTGTGTGTGGCTCCTGATGTGTGTCCCTCAGCCTGCTGTGTGGCCCCTGGCGTCTCCTCGGCTCTGGGCCTCTTTGGGGACGGTTCCTCATCTGGGGAGGCAGCTGACTTCATGACAGCCAGATTCTGTAATCTGCATGTCATCTCCTCCACTGAGACTGATCCAGGACCAGGGAACACCAGCACTACCTAAACATGCACGCACACACACCCAATACTTGTCACAGTCATTTCAAGTCAACATAATACAAATGGTATTAATATTATCTAATCAGGTTACGTTAAAATGACACATTTTTATGTATATGATGTGGTAAACAAACTGTTTATTAGTTTTTTATTTATTTATTTTATTTTACCTTTATTTAACCAGGTAGGCAAGTTGAGAACAAGTTCTCATTTACAATTGCGACCTGGCCAAGATAAAGCAAAGCAGTTCGACAGATACAACAACACAGAATTACACATGGAGTAAAACAAACATACAGTCGATAATAAAGTATAAACAAGTCTATATACAATGTGAGCAAATGAGGTGAGAAGGGAGGTAAAGGCAAAAAAAAGGCCTTGGTGGCAAGGTAAATACAATATAGCAAGTAAAACACTGGAATGGTAGTTTTGCAATGGAAGAATGTGCAAAGTAGAAATAAAAATAATGGGGTGCAAAGGAGCAAAATAAATAAATAAATTAAATACAGTTGGGAAAGAGGTAGTTGATAGGGCTAAATTATATGTGGGCTATGTACAGGTGCAGTAATCTGTGAGCTGCTCTGACAGTTGGTGCTTAAAGCTAGTGAGGGAGATAAGTGTTTCCAGTTTCAGAGATTTTTGTAGTTCGTTCCAGTCATTGGCAGCAGAGAACTGGAAAGAGAGGCGGCCAAAGAAAGAATTGGTTTTGGGGGTGACTAGAGAGATATACCTGCTGGAGCGTGTGCTACAGGTGGGAGATGCTATGGTGACCAGCGAGCTGAGATAAGGGGGGACTTTACCTAGCAGGGTCTTGTAGATGACATGGAGCCAGTGGGTTTGGCGACGAGTATGAAGCGAGGGCCAGCCAACGAGAGCGTACAGGTCGCAATGGTGGGTAGTGTATGGGGCTTTGGTGACAAAACGGATTGCACTGTGATAGACTGCATCCAGTTTGTTGAGTAGGGTATTGGAGGCTATTTTGTAAATTACATCGCCAAAGTCGAGGATTGGTAGGATGGTCAGTTTTACAAGGGTATGTTTGGCAGCATGAGTGAAGGATGCTTTGTTGCGAAATAGGAAGCCAATTCTAGATTTAACTTTGGATTGGAGATGTTTGATATGGGTCTGGAAGGAGAGTTTACAGTCTAACCAGACACCTAAGTATTTGTAGTTGTCCACGTATTCTAAGTCAGAGCCGTCCAGAGTAGTGATGTTGGACAGGCGGGTAGGTGCAGGTAGTGATCGGTTGAAGAGCATGCATTTAGTTTTACTTGTATTTAAGAGCAGTTGGAGGCCACGGAAGGAGAGTTGTATGGCATTGAAGCTTGCCTGGAGGGTTGTTAACACAGTGTCCAAAGAAGGGCCGGAAGTATACAGAATGGTGTCGTCTGCGTAGAGGTGGATAAGAGACTCACCAGCAGCAAGAGCGACCTCATTGATGTATACAGAGAAGAGAGTCGGTCCAAGAATTGAACCCTGTGGCACCCCCATAGAGACTGCCAGAGGTCCGGACAACAGACCCTCAGATTTGACACACTGAACTCTATCAGAGAAGTAGTTGGTGAACCAGGCGAGGCAATCATTTGAGAAACCAAGGCTGTTGAGTCTGCCGATGAGGATGTGGTGATTGACAGAGTCGAAAGCCTTGGCCAGATCAATGAATACGGCTGCACAGTAATGTTTCTTATCGATGGCGGTTAAGATATCGTTTAGGACCTTGAGCGTGGCTGAGGTGCACCCATGACCAGCTCTGAAACCAGATTGCATAGCAGAGAAGGTATGGTGAGATTCAAAATGGTCGGTAATCTGTTTGTTGACTTGGCTTTCGAAGACCTTAGAAAGGCATGGTAGGATAGATATAGGTCTGTAGCAGTTTGGGTCAAGAGTGTCCCCCCCTTTGAAGAGGGGGATGACCGCAGCTGCTTTCCAATCTTTGGGAATCTCAGACGACACGAAAGAGAGGTTGAACAGGCTAGTAATAGGGGTGGCAACAATTTCGGCAGATAATTTTAGAAAGAAAGGGTCCAGATTGTCTAGCCCGGCTGATTTGTAGGGGTCCAGATTTTGCAGCTCTTTCA
Organism: Oncorhynchus mykiss; assembly: GCF_013265735.2. Taxonomy (NCBI): domain Eukaryota; kingdom Metazoa; phylum Chordata; class Actinopteri; order Salmoniformes; family Salmonidae; genus Oncorhynchus; species Oncorhynchus mykiss. The sequence goes on from NC_048590.1 coordinate 40,299,216, forward strand.
GAACATCAGCTGAATGGATTTGGGAGAAGGAGAAATGGGGAAGGCTTGGGCGAGTTGCTGTTGGGGGTGCAGTGCTGTTGACAGGGGTAGGAGTAGCCAGGTGGAAAGCATGGCCAGCAGTAGAAAAATGCTTATTGAAATTTTCAATTATGGTGGATTTATCAGTGGTGACAGTGTTTCCTATCTTCAGTGCAGTGGGCAGCTGGGAGGAGGTGTTCTTATTCTCCATGGACTTTACAGTGTCCCAGAACTTTTTTGAGTTAGTGTTGCAAGAAGCAAATTTCTGCTTGAAAAAGCTAGCCTTGGCTTTTCTAACTGCCTGTGTATAATGGTTTCTAGCTTCCCTGAACAGCTGCATATCACGGGGGCTGTTCGATGCTAATGCAGAACGCCATAGGACGTTTTTGTGTTGATTAAGGGCAGTCAGGTCTGGGGAGAACCAAGGGCTATATCTGTTCCTGGTTCTAAATTTCTTGAATGGGGCATGTTTATTTAAGATGGTTAGGAAGGCATTTTTAAAAAATATCCAGGCATCCTCTACTGACGGGATGAGGTCAATATCCTTCCAGGATACCCCGGCCAGGTCGATTAGAAAGGCCTGCTCGCTGAAGTGTTTCAGGGAGCGTTTTACAGTGATGAGAGGAGGTCGTTTGACCGCTGACCCATTACGGATGCAGGCAATGAGGCAGTGATCGCTGAGATCTTGGTTGAAGACAGCAGAGGTGTATTTAGAGGGGAAGTTGGTTAGGATGATATCTATGAGGGTGCCCGTGTTTAAGGCTTTGGGGAGGTACCTGGTAGGTTCATTGATAATTTGTGTGAGATTGAGGGCATCAAGTTTAGATTGTAGGATGGCTGGGGTGTTAAGCATGTTCCAGTTTAGGTCGCCTAGCAGCACGAGCTCTGAAGATAGATGGGGGGCAATCAGTTCACATATGGTGTCCAGAGCACAGCTGGGGGCAGAGGGTGGTCTATAGCAGGCGGCAACGGTGAGAGACTTGTTTTTAGAAAGGTGGATTTTTAAAAGTAGAAGTTCAAATTGTTTGGGTACAGACCTGGATAGTAGGACAGAACTCTGCAGGCTATCTTTGCAGTAAATTGCAACACCGCCCCCTTTGGCAGTTCTATCTTGTCTGAAAATGTTGTAGTTTGGAATTAAAATGTCTGAATTTTTGGTGGTCTTCCTAAGCCAGGATTCAGACACAGCTAGAACATCCGGGTTGGCAGAGTGTGCTAAAGCAGTGAATAGAACAAACTTAGGGAGGAGGCTTCTAATGTTAACATGCATGAAACCAAGGCTATTACGGTTACAGAAGTCGTCAAAAGAGAGCGCCTGGGGAATAGGAGTGGAGCTAGGCACTGCAGGGCCTGGATTCACCTCTACATCGCCAGAGGAACATAGGAGGAGTAGAATAAGGGTGCGACTAAAAGCAATAAGAATTGGTCGTCTAGAACGTCTGGAACAGAGAGTAAAAGGAGGTTTCTGGGGGCGATAAAATAGCATCAAGGTATAATGTACAGACAAAGGTAAGGTAGGATGTGAATACAGTGGAGGTAAACCTAGGTATTGAGTGATGAAGAGAGAGATATTGTCTCTAGAAACATCATTGAAACCAGGAGATGTCATTGCATGTGTGGGTGGTGGAACTAATAGGTTGGATAAGGTATAGTGAGCAGGACTAGAGGCTCTACAGTGAAATAAGCCAATAAACACTAACCAGAACAGCAATGGACAAGACATATTGACATTAAGGAGAGGCATGCTTAGTCGAGTGATCAAAAGGGTCCAGTGAGTGGAGAGGTTGGTTTAGGGTCACGGCGATTTAGACAGCTAGCCAAGCCAACCGGTAGCAAGCTAGCATAGGATGGAGTCTGTTGTTAGCCACCTCTTGCGTTCGGTCAGTAGATTAGTGGGGTTCCGTGTGGTAGAGGGGATTAATCCAAATCACACAACAACAAAAATAAGAACAATAGATATAGTTATAGAGGCCCGAGAAGAAAACATAATAATTCAAATAAATAAATTGTCCGATTGTCTATTCAGATAGCAGCCGGAAAGACAGCTAACGGTTAGCGGGCCGCAGATGGGCGTTCCGGTAACGTCGCGACAGAGGAGCCAGCCGGATCTCCTTCAGGTAGATAACGTCGGCAGTCCGGTTGTGAAGGCCCGGTGGGGCTCCGCGTAGGCAGTGAAACGGGTCCGGATAGGTGACTGCAGCCCAGGAGTGAATGATGGAACTCAGGCGTGATTGACGGAGCTGGCTAGCACCGGAACAATCGATGTTTGCTCCGGAATCGACGAAAGCCGACTGTCACACGGATAGCAGCTAGCTAGCTGTGAGATCCGGGTATGAATGTCCAGAGAGCAGTTGAAATCCAGGGACATGGAGAGAAAAATTGGTCCGGTATGTTCCGCTCCGAGCCGCGCCGCACAAAACTGGCGATAGATCCTCGATAGATTTTCGAACTAAAGGACAGCCGATGACCACAAACCGTGGTTAGCTTCTGATTAGCTTCTGGGCTAGCTCCTGGCTAGCTTCTGGCTAGTTTCTGGCCAGCCTCCTGGAGTTTCTGGCTAGCTTCCTGAAGGATTGCAGATCTGAGGTAAATAATACTTTTTTATAAATATAAATTGGTGAGGCTGGTTGCAGGAGAGTGTTTAGAAGATGAGTTGATGGAAAATAAAAATAAAATGTATGTGAAAAAAGTTGTAAATATATATATATACAGGACACGACAAGACGAGGACAAAAGACGTCTGAACTGCTATGCGATCTTGGTGTGATGTGTTAATTAATGTGTTAGTTAATCAGGCTCACATTGTTCTCTGAATATTTGTTCATATGAAGATGAGGAAAAGCTGACTAACTTTGTCATCTTCATACTCAGGTATGCAGGGGTAGGTGTAGATGGTGACATCATCGGGGGCGAGGATCTTGGCGTGTATGGCTGTGCTCTTCCCATCAACCTCACTGGGATGCTTGATGATGTCAATCTTTATAGGGAGCTGCAAACACAAGTTAGAGGAAGTTTACAGTGTGACCAACCATGTTCATCCATTACAGGTCAGGTATTACCAATACAAACAGTCAACACAGGCACTGTGAATTGTCTCAAACTTGTATCTATACCTACACCATAAGTTTGATCAATTAGTTGAATCAGGTGTTCTTTCATGCTGGGCTGTAACAAAAGCCTGCATCTGCACCAGAACCGAAGTACACTTCAATTTAGTGTGTGAGGCACCGTAAGTAGTACCACTATCTCTGACAGCCCATGTCTGCAGGCTAGTGCTTTAATAAAACCAATCAGACTGGCCACTACAAGCCTGTGTGCTTTAATAAAACCAATCAGACTGGCCACTACAAGCCTGTGTGCTTTAATAAAACCAATCAGACTGGCCACTACAAGCCTGTGTGCTTTAATAAAACCAATCAGACTGGCCACTACAAGCCTGTGTGCTTTAATAAAACCAATCAGACTGGCCACCAGAAGCCTGTGTGTGTTATGTTTAATAAGGCCAATAAGGAGAACAGAGCTCCAGATCTTTCCCTGACCTTGACAGAGGGGATTTCCTGCTGGCTGACGCCCACTAAAGAGCAGCAGGTGTAGCAGAAGAACATCCGGGAGCCTCCACAGCTAGAACACTTCAGCCTGCCCCTCTGCTGCGCCTGCTCCAGCTCCCTGTGTGGAGCCAGCTTCAGACCATGGAGGGGAGGGGAGGCAGGGACAGGGTTCTGTTTGGTTACTGGTTTGGAGTCCTTGTCAGGTTGTTGGGTTTTAGCCAGTGGTGATTTGGGAGAGGAGGACACGTCCACACCACTGGGACTGGCTAGCACGTCCGAACTGGACATCCTACTGACTGACAACAAACAAAACATCAAACTGGAGAATCAGGTGCACAGCCTGGGACGTAGTTATACCAGTTAGCTAGGTAGTTGGCTCGCTACTAAGCAAGGCACAACAAATAAGTCAAAAGCCCATATTTCAAAACATTGCAATATGGATAACTCATTCAAAAGATATAGAATTTTAAATCAATGGTCACAAGAAAATGCAATGAGTCATTTCTAAAATATATATGTATATGGTTTTAAATACATTAATACCAATAATGAAAAAATACAATGTTGACACAGGTATGTTGAATATTGGTCTATAGAGAACTTTTCTACCCATCTCAGCTAAAGTGGGGTGGGAAATACTCAGTAGTTAGTATGGTTAGTTTTGGAGTGGGACTGTGTAATACATACCCAGCAGCACGACGTTCTCCGCCCTCTCTAACGCCCAATGCAATATACTGTAATAGACAGTACATGGGATACATATTGGCTTGTAGAAAGGTATAAAAGTTGTCTCAGCTAACGTGGGCTGGGAAATACTCAGTAGGGTCTCTACCATTAGCTGGTAATCCTCTGCTTTTGGCCGTTCTTTTTTTCTGCAGATAAAATAGTTGACAGGCATCACCCACCACATCACAATGGTAGACATTCATCACCCACCACTTCACAATGGTAGACAGGCATCACCCACCACTTCACAATGGTAGACAGACATCACCCACCACATCACAATGGTAGACATTCATCACCCACCACTTCACAATGGTAGACAGGCATCACCCACCACATCACAATGGTAGACATTCATCACCCACCACTTCACAATGGTAGACAGGCATCACCCACCACTTCACAATGGTAGACAGACATCACCCACCACTTCACAATGGTAGACAGGCTATCAGTGTATCACCCACCACTTCACAATGGTAGACAGGCTATCAGTGCATCACCCACCACTTCACAATGGTAGACAGGCTATCAGTGCATCACCCACCACTTCACAATGGTAGACAGGCTATCAGTGCATCACCCACCACTTCACAATGGTAGACAGGCTATCAGTGCATCACCCCCCACTTCACAATGGTAGACAGGCTATCAGTGCATCACCCACCACTTCACAATGGTAGACAGGCTATCAGTGCATCACCCACCACTTCACAATGGTAGACAGGCTATCAGTGCATCACCCACCACTTCACAATGGTAGACAGGCTTTCAGTGCATCACCCACCACTTCACAATGGTAGACAGGCTATCAGTGCATCACCCACCACTTCACAATGGTAGACAGGCTATCAGTGTATCCCCCACCACTTCACAATGGTGGACAGGCTATCAGTGTATCACCCACCACTTCACAATGGTAGACAGGCTATCAGTGCATCACCCACCACTTCATAATGGTAGACAGGCTATCAGTGCATCACCCACCACTTCACAATGGTAGACAGGCTATCAGTGTATCACCCACCACTTCACAATGGTAGACAGGCTATCAGTGCATCACCCACCACTTCATAATGGTAGACAGGCTATCAGTGTATCACCCACCACTTCACAATGGTGGACAGGCTATCAGTGCATCACCCACCACTTCACAATGGTAGACAGGCTATCAGTGTATCACCCACCACTTCACAATGGTGGACAGGCTATCAGTGCATCACCCACCACTTCATAATGGTGGACAGGCTATCAGTGCATCACCCACCACTTCACAATGGTAGACAGGCTATCAGTGTATCACCCACTACTTCACAATGGTGGACAGGCTATCAGTGCATCACCCACCGCTGGAGGAAGTATACATTTTTAAAACATACTTCATTGTTTGAAACCCGAATGTTTTACCACATTGTGAGGCACGTCTTACATTGCTTGAAAATCCAACCATAGAAACATGGAGGCAATTATTTTAGAAAGACTTCATAGGCATCACACGAGTTTCAAGTTTGGGGAGCATATCATTTCTTCTACCGATCTGTACCAGTTATGATCTTCATATGCACATTTTCATGGAATAGTTTAATTTCAACAATAACATTTTTGTTTCTCAATCATTGTCTTGTGGTTAATCAAAACATTCTTAATGTTAATCAGCACCAGTCTCTGACATATGGACACATTTATACACTGATCATTGGCGGTTAAATAGCTTAAATGATCAGCTGGAGCTCAGAGATGGCCAATGCAGCCGTTGGCCTAGAACTTCCATTATCAACTAAGTTAAAATACATAAAGACGACAAATAAAAACAGTAGAAAATATATACTGATAAATTCAGATTATTTCACATTCATCTCTCAACTCAACTTGTCTGTCTGCCTCCCTTTCTGTCTGTCTGTCTGCCTCCCTTGGCTTGAGCTATCACTAGTGAAGCGCAACATTGTATCAAATCAATCAACTGGATCTGACCCAAAGCTGTCTCTAGTGAACTTGCAACGATCAACTAGTCTATTCCGGGCCCTCAGAGTTTCCTCAGAGATTTTTGCGCAAGGGAAACTTATTTTATGACTGGATATATGAGATAAGATTATGATATTTTGCTCTTTCACACCGAGGCTTGGTGATTATCGAGGGGAACTATTAGGAGGCCTACTGTGAGGAACTATTAGGAGGCCTACTGTGAGGAACTATTAGGAGGCCTACTGTGAGGAACTATTAGGAGGCCTACTGTGAGGAACTATTAGGAGGCCTACTGTGAGGAACTATTAGGAGGCCTACTGTGAGGAACTATTAGGAGGCCTACTGTGAGGAACTATTAGGAGGCCTACTGTGAGGAACTATTAGGAGGCCTACTGTGAGGAACTATTAGGAGGCCTACTGTGAGGAACTATTAGGAGGCCTACTGTGAGGAACTATTAGGAGGCCTACTGTGAGGAACTATTAGGAGGCCTACTGTGAGGAACTATTAGGAGGCCTACTGTGAGGAACTGTTAGGAGGCCTACTGTGAGGAACTGTTAGGAGGCCTACTGTGAGGAACTGTTAGGAGGCCTACTGTGAGGAACTATTAGGAGGCCTACTGTGAGGAACTATTAGGAGGCCTACTGTGAGGAACTATTAGGAGGCCTACTGTGAGGAACTATTAGGAGGCCTACTGTGAGGAACTATTAGGAGGCCTACTGTGAGGAACTATTAGGAGGCCTACTGTGAGGAACTATTAGGAGGCCTACTGTGAGGAACTATTAGGAGGCCTACTGTGAGGAACTATTAGGAGGCCTACTGTGAGGAACTATTAGGAGGCCTACTGTGAGGAACTATTAGGCAATAGTGCAATGGAAGTAATAAAAAAATAAAACTTTTGACTGACTGTGTGAGGTGAAGAAAATAATTACTAAAGCTCAGCTTATTAGTGGTGGACATGGTGATTTAAGACAATCAAAAATCGAACATCCCTAAATGGGCATTTTCTTACATTTGTGCCCAACAGGCCAGGTAGGCTACTTCTATGCGTGCTCAGGCGCGTGTGTTCCCTCAACATTAGACAGAAACAGAAACAAGAAACAAGGCCCATGCTCATTGCTCACATGGAGCACTCCAAACAAATGACAATGACTACTGAGTATTTCCCAACCCACTTTAGCTGAGACTGGTCAAAAAGTTCTCTCTACAAGCCAATGTGTATTGCTTTGGGGATTATAGATTTTTTAAAATTTGATTTAACTAGGCAGATTGGGTGGAGTGAAAAGCCAGCAGCAGGCTGTGCGACACAGCCCCCCACCAAAACTAGTAGAGACCCAACTGATATTTCCCACCCCAGTTTAGCTGAGACAGGCATAGCAGCGGGAAGTAGGGGTGCAGTGTCGCAAAAAAAAAATGTGGAAAAAAAATGAACCTTTTTGGGGGGGTTCCACAAAAGTAGTGCACTGGGCCTTTAATAGTGCTGTATTAGTGGACCCATATAGCCATCAACAGGCCCCCCCCCCCAAAAAAAGTTCTCTACAAGCCAATAAGTATCCCACATACAGTGTATTGCATTGCAGAGATAGGAGTGGTTGAAGTAAGGAGTCACCAGTACTCTGTATTAAACCCGTTGCCCAGCACAAGAGACCCATTTAAGTTTTGCAGAATCTATTGAATCATTTCAATAACATTATTTGTATTTTGTTAAAAGTGTATTTATTTAAATATAGCCTACACAATAGCTTAACATACCAGTATCTGTGTAAATTTATACAAATAAATGCGGTATAAATAATACAATATTTAAATTATCCATACATTTATTCAGAGGTGGTTGCAATGCTGTGAAAAAAAAGTTGTACCACAGAACAATGAGACAGATATTTCACCGGATGTATAAATGTGAAACTTCTGTGAAACTTCTTCTATTATTGCTAGAACGGGCTAATATAATCTGGCTAGCTCGTGCTTGGCTCTGCCCACTATGACTAATTTGTTCCGATTGGAAACGACAGGCTGTGGTCTATCTTGATTTAGTTATAAAACTATTTGGTTGTACTGCACTAGAGTGCTAAAAAATATATATATTACCAAAGTTTAGCATGTCTTTGCAGGGAGAATGCTGGGCATAATATCCTGTTGCTAGGAGAACGGTAATGTCAGCACTGCAGTGTGTAAGCAAAGAGTTGTACAACTAACTATTGTGCGAACTTAGTTAGCTAGAATCTTGTTGCAGATAATGTTAGCTAGCTAAATTAGCTTGAGGCTATAAAACACGTTCATATAGCGATGCAAGGAATGTTTTTATCTAACAGTGGAAGACATAAATCCCATTTCACAATTCATTAACGTTACCTGTTTAAAATGAGACTTGGTCCAATTGATTTAGAGCAATTGTATATGTACTCTGAAGCCGAGCAAGCATGGACTCGCTCTACACCGGAAGTGTCAACCGGAAGAAGTTAGCGGCGCTAATGTTAATGACAGCTGTTACCTAGCAACGGAACACATGCGTAATATTTTGACACTCAGGGCTGAGCATCTTTGGAGGGTCAGAGACAAAACATGGCTAAACAACAAGACCCAGAGGACGATGAAGAAATCCTGAGCACGTTTGAAAAGTTTGTTCGGAATCAGGGACTGGTAAGAAAAGCCTTATAAACAATGGTTATTTATTAGAGACTGCTGCCAATGTGTTAATTTGACGTTAGCTAACGTTAACAAGTAGTTCCTAGCACAGTCCAGGCAAGATTACATAGTGTAGGCAATTTTGTTTTCTACCATGTGTTAAGCTGAAAGAATTCATTTGCTAATTATATACACTACCGATCAAAAGTTTTAGACACCTACTCATTCAAGGGTTTTTCTTAATTTTTTTACTATTTTCTACATTGTAGAATAATAGTTAAGACATCATAACTATGAAATAACACATATGGAATCATGTAGTAACCCAAAAAGTGTTAAACAAATCAACATATATTTTATGGTTGAGATTCTTCAAATAGCCACCCTATTTGAAGGAGTTCCCACATATGCTGAGCACTTGTTGGCTGCTTTTCCTTCACTCTGCGGTCCGACTCACCCCAAACCATCTCATTTGGGTTGAGGTTGGGTGATTGTGGAGGCCAGGTCATCTGATGCAGCACTCCATCACTTGTCATCTTGGTAAAAATGGCCCTTACACAGCCTGGAGGTGTGTTGGGTCATTGTCCTGTTGAAAAACAAACGATAGTCCCGCTAAGCTCAAACCAGATGGGATGGCATATCGCTGCAGAATGCTGTGGTAGCCATGCTGGTTAAGTGTGCCTTGAATTCTAAATACCAGCAAAGCACCATCACACCTCCTCCTCCATGCTTTACGGTGGGAAATACACATGCGGAGGTCATATTTGGACTCCAGACCAAATGACACATTTCCACTGGTTTAATGTCCATTGCTCATGTTTCTTGGCCCAAGCAAGTCTCTTCTTATTATTGGTGTCCTTTAGTAGTGGTTTCTTTGCAGCAATTCGACCCTGAAGGCCTGAATCACACAGTCTCATCTGAACAGTTGATGTTGAGATGTGTCTGTTACTTGAACTTTGTGAAGCATTTATTTGGGCTGCAATTTCTGAGGCTAGTATCTCTAATGAACTTATCATCTGCAGCAGAGGTAACTCTGGTTCTTCCTTTCCTGTGGAGGTCCTCATGAGAGCCAGTTTCACCATAGTGCTTGATGGTTTTTGCGACTGCACTTGAAGAAACTTTCAAAGTTCTTGAAATTTTCCATATTGACTGACCTTCATGTCTTAAAGTTATGATGGTCTGTTGTTTCTCTTTGCATATTTCTGCAGTTCATAATATGGACTTGGTCAATTACCAAAACAGGGCTATCTTCTGAATACCACCCCTACCTTTGTCACAACACAACTGATTGGCTCAAACGCATTAAGAAGGAAAGAAATTCCACAAATTAACTTTTAAGAAATGCATTCCAGGTGACTACCTCATGAAGATGTTTTAGAGAATGCCAAGAGTGTGCAAAGGATGTCCTCAAGGCAAAGGGTGGCTATTTGAAGAATCTCAAATATAAAATATATTTAGATTTGTTTTACACTTTTTTGGTTACTATGTGTTATTTCATAGTTTTTATGTCTTCACTAATATTCTAAAATGTAGAAAATAGTAAGAAATGAAGAAAAACCCTTGAATGAGTATTGGTGTTCTAAAACCTTTGACTGGTAGTATAGGTATTTGAGATGGATCACAACATGATAATAATCAACATAAATACTCACATATAACAAATAGGCCTACATCATGATACTGAAACGGTCTCTCAACGTTTTCTGTAGGTTGACTGGCCCGTGGCGTTTGAGGAGAATATAGAGATATCATCCCACTTCAAACATTACAGTCATCCCAGACAGATATATGACTACTTTAAAGTAAACGTGCCATTCCCAGTGGACGTCACCATGTCCTTCTCCAAGAGCATAGAGGAGCTATATTCCAAGATAAAACTACATGCATCCATAATGTCACAAGAACAGAGCAAAAACAAGAATGGGGAGTCCGTGTTTGATGACATTAATACATGTAAGTAGCTACACTACCCACAGCTCTCAAATTCACCATCAGGCCAAATTGTATATTTCTAACCCAGGTCATTGAAACATAGGGCTGCTGTGAAGTGGTGATACCGTTGCCATTATCTCAATGTTTCTTTCTCAGATAAAATGTATGTGCAAAGAGCACATCGAATCATGAAAGAGCAGGTAATGATTTCAGACAGTGAAATTGCAGAGTTGCAGTTATAATTATTTGTATTAGATTGTATCATTTATATAGGATGATTCTGATTTACAACAACATTGACTGTTTAATTCCAGAGTGAGGCAGTGTCGCGGAGCTTGGACATCAAGGTGAGTCTGTTGTCTTGTCTGTTTATGGCTCTTTACACCATGAGGGACATATCTCTCTGGTGTTTACTTAGTTAAACTAATGAGTTGTGTTTCTCCAGGACTATGACTACCCAGGGTTTGATGCAGTCGAGGACACTGACATCCCAGGACATCCTGATGCCTTACAGCATTTGGACAGAGTATCAGAGGCCCAAGGCTTTAATGTACGTACCTTCAAACTCAAATCTTGTGTGTGTGTGTGTGTGTGTGTGTGTGTGTGTGTGTGTGTGTGTGTGTGTGTGTGTGTGTGTGTGTGTGTGTGTGTGTGTGTGTGTGTGAGAGAGTGTGAGAGTACCAGACCAGAGTTCTGCTCTCCCTCATCACAGGGGAATACTGTGGCAGCTCTGCAACCAATCACATTAATCTAAGGAGCAGCCAGGCTCCTATTAAAGTCCTGTAGTATTAACAGTTCCAGGCTGCATCCTAAATGGTACCCTATTCCCTATATAGTGCACTACTTTTAAACCAGGGCCTGTAGAGTTTCCCATAGGGCTCTGGTCAAAAGTAGTTTAGTATACAGAAACGGAGAGACAAATGAAAGGCAGAGTAAACCAGCGCTGGGCTAGGTCTTATTTATGACCACAAACACTAATATCCATCCATTGTACTGAAAGCCAGATGTGGCCGGTCCGGGTGATGGAGAGCAGACTTGTTATGTTATGTCAGGTCTCACAGATACCTGAGCTGTCACAGCTTTTAGGAAAAAGAGAAAGGGATCGCATGCAAACTTCGCATGCTTGTCAAGCACATGTGTATTGAATGTGGCCCTCTCCTGCTCTCGGTGCATGCGGTCGGATTCGACTGCATTCCAAGCACACATGATTAATCTCTCACATATGTACTGTAGCTATGCTGCTGTGTGTCAGTCTTTAACAGCAGGGTGGATTGGTATTCATTGAAAAGTAGATTAGAGATTAGCTAGTTATCTGTAATGCTTTATTTAACACTCCTGTGTCAGCTAGTATTTACCGACACAATTGGGAACTACCTACCAACAGTAAGGTCATGGTGGCTGTTTCACTGAGTTATCAAAATACTAAAGAATAATTATTGAGCAATTATTATGTAATTACCACTTTGCAATGACCATTTAATTGCTGTGTACATAACAGAACAATTCAGTCTCATTGGGGTTAGGCTAATCATCATTAATCCTGCCGTATGTGTGTGTATGATTCTTTACTGCAGCCAGGCTTCCTGAAGATCTGGAGGCCGTTCTTTCTGTGTGATCTGTCCGTGGCTGTTCTCAAAGACACATTCTGGTGGTTCTTCCTCCACAGATTTAAGGTGACTTCACTCCAACCTTTGGGATGCACTATATCAACAGACAATGCAACCAAGACATGTAACTTTGATACATATATTAACATGAGGCAGATGATAGGGGAGGCTTGTCTTTTACTCCAGCCTGTACAGTACATCCATCTGGTAATCCAACTGGTAATATAGTATTTATAGATGAATGTGATTTAGAGGAAATGTGTGCTGTGAAAATGATCTTATCTGAAGGTTTCTGCCAGATTCCACAACTAAGTTATGATATACTCAGTATTAAGCAGAGGCAGTCTTACACACGTATGCACATTAGAACTATTGAAATATCTAAATATTGTACGTAATAGTTCCTGATAGAGTTGAGTAAATGATGAAATGTATAGCTCTGTGCGTACATTTATTTTAGAATATGTTCTGACAGTTGTTGATGCTGTCAGGTTAGGTAGCCTGCAGTACCTTACAGTGTGGAATTGTGTGTCAATATCCTCCCAGCCTAATGTGGAGGAGGAGAGCCAGTTGTTTGATCGGATCTCTGGAGCCTTTGTCTCTCTGCTGATGACCGTTCAGATGGACCTGAAGGACAAGCTCTTTAAGGTACTTATGTATATTTAACAAACACTGTTATCCAGAGAGACTTACATTCAGAGCATTCAGCTGTCACAGTCATTGCAAGTAGAACCTTCTTCAAAAACAGCTGCTGTCTGCAAAATCACTGCTTCTAACTTACTTGAAGAAAAGACAAGTATCAGTGTTTGTGCAAGACAAGACAAGTGCACCAGTTACAGTAAAGACTGTGTGTGTGTTCCAGGTGTATGCAGACTGCCTGGCCCAGGCGGTCTACGCAGCGTTCTACGGAGCGTTCCCTGAGTCCATGGAACGTCTAGGCCATGACTTCAAGACAGACCTGGCTGACCTCATCTCCCTCTGGGTGTCAGGTTAGTGTTATTGTTTGGGTCTGGTGATCATGGCATGCAACCACATCACACTGTATTTAGAGAGCAGTTTAACATCTAAATGCATTACAGACTTTCTAAACAACAAAATGACAAACTGTAAATGACAAAGAACAACAAAGATCAAATCAAAATGTATTTGTCACATGCTTGGTAAACAACAGGTGTAGACTAACAGTGAAATGCTTACTTACGGGCCCTTCTCAACAATGCAGAGAGAAAATATAAACATTTTAGAAGCAAATTGTAACACGAGGAATAAATACACAGTGAGTAATGATAACTTGGCTATATACCCGGGGTACCCGTACTGAGTCGGTGTACAATGTCATTTAGGTAGATATGTACATATAGGTAGTGGTAAAGTGACTACGCAACAGGATAGATAATAAACAGTAGCAGCAGCGTATGTGATGAGTCAAAAGAGTTAGTGCAAAAAGGGTCAACGCAGACAGTCCAGGTAGCTGTGTTGTTATCTATTTAGCAGTCTTATGGCTTGGGGGTAGAAGCTGTTCAGGGTGTTGTTGTTTCCAGACCAGCACCGGTATCGCTTGCCATTCGGTAGCAGAGACACCAGTCTTTGTCTTGGGTCTGACAGTTTTTGGCCCGTCCTTTTTTTAAATTTAAATTTTATTTTTTCACCTTTATTTAACCAGGCAAGTCAGTTAAGAACAAATTCTTATTTTCAATGACAGCCTAGGAACAGTGGGTTAACTGACTGTTCAGGGGCAGAACGACAGCTTGGGGATTTGAACTTGCGGTTACTAGTCCAACGCTCTAACCACTAGGCTACCCTGCCGCCCCTTTGATAAGAACAACATACATTTAGTGTTTAAAAATAGTTTGCCTGTCTCCTATGTGTCTCTGTTAGGTGTGAAGCCCACCCTGTTGTCATGGCAGAGCTGGAACCTGGGCTGGCTGGATCCTGTAGACACGTCCGGGAAGAGCCATGGAGAGTCAGCATGTGGTAAGACCTGATCTACTGACCTGTTGTTTCAGATTTACTGAGGGTTTACATCTACTGACCTGTTGTTTCAGATTTACTGAGAGTTTACATCTACTGACCTGTTGTTTCAGATTCACATCTACTGACCTGTTGTTTCAGATTTACTGAGAGTTTACATCTACTGACCTGTTGTTTCAGATTCACATCTACTGACCTGTTGTTTCAGATTTACTGAGAGTTTACATCTTCTGACCTGTTGTTTCAGATTTACTGAGGGTTTACATCTACTGACCTGTTGTTTCAGATTCACATCTACTGACCTGTTGTTTCAGATTTACTGAGAGTTTACATCTACTGACCTGTTGTTTCAGATTCACGGAGTGTTTACATCTACTGACCTGTTGTTTCAGATTTACTTAGGGTTTACATCTACTGACCTGTTGTTTCAGATTTACTGAGGGTTTACATCTTCTGACCTGTTGTTTCAGATTTACTGAGGGTTTACATCTACTGACCTGTTGTTTCAGATTCACATCTACTGACCTGTTGTTTCAGATTTACTGAGAGTTTACATCTACTGACCTGTTGTTTCAGATTCACGGAGTGTTTACATCTACTGACCTGTTGTTTCAGATTTACTTAGGGTTTACATCTACTGACCTGTTGTTTCAGATTTACTGAGGGTTTACATCTACTGAGCTGTTGTTTCAGATTTACTGAGGGTTTACATCTACTGACCTGTTGTTTCAGATTCACGGAGTGTTTACATCTACTGACCTGTTGTTTCAGATTCACATCTACTGACCTGTTGTTTCAGATTTACTTAGGGTTTACATCTACTGACCTGTTGTTTCAGATTTACATCTACTGACCTGTTGTTTCAGATTTACTTAGGGTTTACATCTACTGACCTGTTGTTTCAGATTCACATCTACTGACCTGTTGTTTCAGATTTACTGAGGGTTTACATCTACTGACCTGTTGTTTCAGATTCACATCTACTGACCTGTTGTTTCAGATTTACTGAGAGTTTACATCTACTGACCTGTTGTTTCAGATTCACGGAGTGTTTACATCTACTGACCTGTTGTTTCAGATTTACTTAGGGTTTACATCTACTGACCTGTTGTTTCAGATTTACTGAGGGTTTACATCTTCTGACCTGTTGTTTCAGATTTACTGAGGGTTTACATCTACTGACCTGTTGTTTCAGATTCACATCTACTGACCTGTTGTTTCAGATTTACTGAGAGTTTACATCTACTGACCTGTTGTTTCAGATTCACGGAGTGTTTACATCTACTGACCTGTTGTTTCAGATTTACTTAGGGTTTACATCTACTGACCTGTTGTTTCAGATTTACTGAGGGTTTACATCTACTGAGCTGTTGTTTCAGATTTACTGAGGGTTTACATCTACTGACCTGTTGTTTCAGATTCACGGAGTGTTTACATCTACTGACCTGTTGTTTCAGATTCACATCTACTGACCTGTTGTTTCAGATTTACTTAGGGTTTACATCTACTGACCTGTTGTTTCAGATTTACATCTACTGACCTGTTGTTTCAGATTTACTTAGGGTTTACATCTACTGACCTGTTGTTTCAGATTCACATCTACTGACCTGTTGTTTCAGATTTACTTAGGGTTTACATCTACTGACCTGTTGTTTCAGATTCACATCTACTGACCTGTTGTTTCAGATTTACTTAGGGTTTACATCTACTGACCTGTTGTTTCAGATTTACTGAGAGTTTACATCTACTGACCTGTTGTTTCAGATTCACATCTACTGACCTGTTGTTTCAGATTTACTGAGAGTTTACATCTACTGACCTGTTGTTTCAGATTTACTGAGGGTTTACATCTACTGACCTGTTGTTTCAGATTCACATCTACTGACCTGTTGTTTCAGATTCACTGAGGGTTTACATCTACTGAGCTGTTGTTTCAGATTCACATCTACTGACCTGTTGTTTCAGATTTACTGAGGGTTTACATCTACTGACCTGTTGTTTCAGATTCACATCTACTGACCTGTTGTTTCAGATTCACGGAGGGTTTACATCTACTGACCTGTTGTTTCAGATTCACGGAGGGTTTACATCTACTGACCTGTTGTTTCAGATTCACGGAGGGTTTACATCTACTGACCTGTTGTTTCAGATTTACTGAGGGTTTACATCTACTGACCTGTTGTTTCAGATTCACGGAGTGTTTACATCTACTGACCTGTTGTTTCAGATTCACATCTACTGACCTGTTGTTTCAGATTTACTTAGGGTTTACATCTACTGACCTGTTGTTTCAGATTTACATCTACTGACCTGTTGTTTCAGATTTACTTAGGGTTTACATCTACTGACCTGTTGTTTCAGATTCACATCTACTGACCTGTTGTTTCAGATTTACTTAGGGTTTACATCTACTGACCTGTTGTTTCAGATTCACATCTACTGACCTGTTGTTTCAGATTTACTTAGGATTTACATCTACTGACCTGTTGTTTCAGATTTACTGAGAGTTTACATCTACTGACCTGTTGTTTCAGATTCACATCTACTGACCTGTTGTTTCAGATTTACTGAGAGTTTACATCTACTGACCTGTTGTTTCAGATTTACTGAGGGTTTACATCTACTGACCTGTTGTTTCAGATTCACATCTACTGACCTGTTGTTTCAGATTCACTGAGGGTTTACATCTACTGACCTGTTGTTTCAGATTCACATCTACTGACCTGTTGTTTCAGATTTACTGAGGGTTTACATCTACTGACCTGTTGTTTCAGATTCACATCTACTGACCTGTTGTTTCAGATTCACGGAGGGTTTACATCTACTGACCTGTTGTTTCAGATTTACTGAGAGTTTACATCTACTGACCTGTTGTTTCAGATTCACATCTACTGACCTGTTGTTTCAGATTTACTGAGAGTTTACATCTACTGACCTGTTGTTTCAGATTTACTGAGGGTTTATATCTACTGACCTGTTGTTTCAGATTCACATCTACTGACCTGTTGTTTCAGATTCACGGAGGGTTTACATCTACTGACCTGTTGTTTCAGATTCACAGAGGGTTTATATCTACTGAGCTGTTGTTTCAGATTTACATCTACTGACCTGTTGTTTCAGATTCACGGAGGGTTTACATCTACTGACCTGTTGTTTCAGATTTACATCTACTGACCTGTTGTTTCAGATTTACTGAGGGTTTATATCTACTGACCTGTTGTTTCAGATTTACTGAGGGTTTATATCTACTGACCTGTTGTTTCAGATTTACTGAGGGTTTATATCTACTGACCTGTTGTTTCAGATTCACGGAGTGTTTACATCTACTGACCTGTTGTTTCAGATTCACATCTACTGACCTGTTGTTTCAGACTGACTGAGGGTTTACATCTACTGACCTGTTGTTTCAGACTGACTGAGGGTTTACATCTACTGACCTGTTGTTTCAGATTCACGGAGTGTTTACATCTACTGACCTGTTGTTTCAGATTTACTGAGGGTTTACATCTACTGACCTGTTGTTTCAGATTCACGGAGGGTTTACATCTACTGACCTGTTGTTTCAGATTCACATCTACTGACCTGTTGTTTCAGATTTACTGAGAGTTTACATCTACTGACCTGTTGTTTCAGATTTACTGAGGGTTTACATCTACTGACCTGTTGTTTCAGATTCACGGAGGGTTTACATCTACTGACCTGTTGTTTCAGATTTACTGAGAGTTTACATCTACTGACCTGTTGTTTCAGATTCACATCTACTGACCTGTTGTTTCAGATTTACTGAGAGTTTACATCTACTGACCTGTTGTTTCAGATTTACTGAGGGTTTACATCTACTGACCTGTTGTTTCAGATTCACATCTACTGACCTGTTGTTTCAGATTCACGGAGGGTTTACATCTACTGACCTGTTGTTTCAGATTCACAGAGGGTTTATATCTACTGAGCTGTTGTTTCAGATTTACATCTACTGACCTGTTGTTTCAGATTCACGGAGGGTTTACATCTACTGACCTGTTGTTTCAGATTTACATCTACTGACCTGTTGTTTCAGATTCACGGAGGGTTTACATCTACTGACCTGTTGTTTCAGATTCACGGAGGGTTTACATCTACTGACCTGTTGTTTCAGATTCACGGAGGGTTTACATCTACTGACCTGTTGTTTCAGATTTACTGAGGGTTTACATCTACTGACCTGTTGTTTCAGATTCACGGAGTGTTTACATCTACTGACCTGTTGTTTCAGATTCACATCTACTGACCTGTTGTTTCAGATTTACTTAGGGTTTACATCTACTGACCTGTTGTTTCAGATTTACATCTACTGACCTGTTGTTTCAGATTTACTTAGGGTTTACATCTACTGACCTGTTGTTTCAGATTCACATCTACTGACCTGTTGTTTCAGATTTACTTAGGGTTTACATCTACTGACCTGTTGTTTCAGATTCACATCTACTGACCTGTTGTTTCAGATTTACTTAGGATTTACATCTACTGACCTGTTGTTTCAGATTTACTGAGAGTTTACATCTACTGACCTGTTGTTTCAGATTCACATCTACTGACCTGTTGTTTCAGATTTACTGAGAGTTTACATCTACTGACCTGTTGTTTCAGATTTACTGAGGGTTTACATCTACTGACCTGTTGTTTCAGATTCACATCTACTGACCTGTTGTTTCAGATTCACTGAGGGTTTACATCTACTGACCTGTTGTTTCAGATTCACATCTACTGACCTGTTGTTTCAGATTTACTGAGGGTTTACATCTACTGACCTGTTGTTTCAGATTCACATCTACTGACCTGTTGTTTCAGATTCACGGAGGGTTTACATCTACTGACCTGTTGTTTCAGATTTACTGAGAGTTTACATCTACTGACCTGTTGTTTCAGATTCACATCTACTGACCTGTTGTTTCAGATTTACTGAGAGTTTACATCTACTGACCTGTTGTTTCAGATTTACTGAGGGTTTATATCTACTGACCTGTTGTTTCAGATTCACATCTACTGACCTGTTGTTTCAGATTCACGGAGGGTTTACATCTACTGACCTGTTGTTTCAGATTCACAGAGGGTTTATATCTACTGAGCTGTTGTTTCAGATTTACATCTACTGACCTGTTGTTTCAGATTCACGGAGGGTTTACATCTACTGACCTGTTGTTTCAGATTTACATCTACTGACCTGTTGTTTCAGATTTACTGAGGGTTTATATCTACTGACCTGTTGTTTCAGATTTACTGAGGGTTTATATCTACTGACCTGTTGTTTCAGATTTACTGAGGGTTTATATCTACTGACCTGTTGTTTCAGATTCACGGAGTGTTTACATCTACTGACCTGTTGTTTCAGATTCACATCTACTGACCTGTTGTTTCAGACTGACTGAGGGTTTACATCTACTGACCTGTTGTTTCAGACTGACTGAGGGTTTACATCTACTGACCTGTTGTTTCAGATTCACGGAGTGTTTACATCTACTGACCTGTTGTTTCAGATTTACTGAGGGTTTACATCTACTGACCTGTTGTTTCAGATTCACGGAGGGTTTACATCTACTGACCTGTTGTTTCAGATTCACATCTACTGACCTGTTGTTTCAGATTTACTGAGAGTTTACATCTACTGACCTGTTGTTTCAGATTTACTGAGGGTTTACATCTACTGACCTGTTGTTTCAGATTCACGGAGGGTTTACATCTACTGACCTGTTGTTTCAGATTTACTGAGAGTTTACATCTACTGACCTGTTGTTTCAGATTCACATCTACTGACCTGTTGTTTCAGATTTACTGAGAGTTTACATCTACTGACCTGTTGTTTCAGATTTACTGAGGGTTTACATCTACTGACCTGTTGTTTCAGATTCACATCTACTGACCTGTTGTTTCAGATTCACGGAGGGTTTACATCTACTGACCTGTTGTTTCAGATTCACAGAGGGTTTATATCTACTGAGCTGTTGTTTCAGATTTACATCTACTGACCTGTTGTTTCAGATTCACGGAGGGTTTACATCTACTGACCTGTTGTTTCAGATTTACATCTACTGACCTGTTGTTTCAGATTTACTGAGGGTTTATATCTACTGACCTGTTGTTTCAGATTTACTGAGGGTTTATATCTACTGACCTGTTGTTTCAGATTTACTGAGGGTTTACATCTACTGACCTGTTGTTTCAGACTGACTGAGGGTTTACATCTACTGACCTGTTGTTTCAGATTTACTGAGGGTTTACATCTACTGACCTGTTGTTTCAGATTTACTGAGGGTTTACATCTACTGACCTGTTGTTTCAGACTGACTGAGGGTTTAGGCTAAATCTATTCTGTCACATAACGCTGTGATGTAGTGAATGCATGACTTGATAGTTAGACGTTAAACTGTCCAGTCATCCTGACCGTGGTGCCGTGGCCTCGCTGAGTGTTGGCACACAACAAACCATCACTGCACTGTGGACAGCTTTAGAGGACGGACATAACTTAATTTTGAAATTTGAAATTCATTCACTTTTATTCTCACAATCTTGTGTTGATCTTAGTTTGTAGCTTGCGCTCATAACTCTCAGACATTGATTTATACTGTGTGTGTGTGTGTGTGTGTGTGTGTGTGTGTGTGTGTATATATGTGTGTGTGTGTGTGTGTGTGTGTGTGTGTGTGTGTGTGTGTGTGTGTGTGTGTGTGTGTCTGTAACTGATTATTGCTCTCTGTGGTTTAGATTTGTCACTAGTAGGAGAGTGTGTAATGTTAGTGCTGTTTGAAAGTGTTGTGGGGTTCTGGGGGTTCCGTGCTAAGCTTCCAAACACTCCAGACTCTCCGGGGGAAACAAGGTTCAAATGTATCAAGTTCAGCTGCTGCCAGGGCCTCCCTGGGTCTCCCCCTCCACTACCTTCCCCGAGTCTCCCCCTGGAACCCCCTACACCCTCCTGCCTTTCCCTTGTCTCCCCTTGTTTCCCCTCTCACCCCTACCCTTCCCTCCACACATGCTGTTGGCATTAAGCACACATGTTGTCTCATTTGTTCCGGCTTCGCCACAAATGCATGCAGGGCCTACTGCCGTCCGCTGTGCTTAAAGTGTGTCTCTGGATCATAGTAGATCGTTCCTCACATTACTTTAACAAGTGGAGCGTTTGCTGCTGTGCAACACTGATGTTGCTGATGTTACTGTAGCTGATTCCACTCATCACCAGGGTTCATGCCACTCTGACTCGGTCTGCATCCCAAATGGCATCCTATTCTCCTTGGTCAAAAGTAGTGCACTATATGGGGAATTTGGTGCCGTTTGGGATTAGACTAAACCTACTGACCTGTTGTTTTAGATTGACTGAGGGTTTAGGCTAAGTCTACTGACCTGTTGTTTCAGACTGACTGAGGGTTTAGGCTAAGTCTACTGACCTGTTGTTTCAGATTGACTGAGGGTTTAGGCTAAGTCTACTGACCTGTTGTTTCAGATTGACTGAGGGTTTAGGCTAAGTCTACTGACCTGTTGTTTCAGATTGACTGAGGGTTATCCTTTTCATTATCCACATTCACAGTATTGTTGAATAATAGTGGACCATACATATAGTATTGAGACCACTCAGGCTACTGTTCTGCATGTCTCAGGTTCCATCTTGTTTTGGTGATGCTCTTTAGGCCTTTTGGTTGCAGACCACAGGACAAACATAATATACAACAAACTGGAATAAAAGAGACTGGACTACCCCTAATATGTGTATGGTTTCTATTTGTACAGCCAAGCAAAAGGGCAGGAGAGGTGATCGTCTTGGAATGTTTGGGATACATGTTTGACTCCCTACAGATGTATGCCGCCTATGTATGCCAGTTAGGCTCTACACCGGTTGTATGCCAGTTAGGCTCTACACCGGTTGTATGCTAGTTAGGCTCTACACTGGTTGTATGCCAGTTAGGCTCTACACCGGTTGTATGCCAGTTAGGCTCTACACCGGTTGTATGCTAGTTAGGCTCTACACCGGTTGTATGCCAGTTAGGCTCTACACCGGTTGTATGCTAGTTAGGCTCTACACCGGTTGTATGCTAGTTAGGCTCTACACCGGTTGTATGCTAGTTAGGCTCTACACCGGTTGTATGCTAGTTAGGCTCTACACCGGTTGTATGCTAGTTAGGCTCTACACCGGTTGTATGCCAGTTAGGCTCTACACCGGTTGTATGCTAGTTAGGCTCTACACCGGTTGTATGCTAGTTAGGCTCTACACCGGTTGTATGCTAGTTAGGCTCTACACCGGTTGTATGCTAGTTAGGCTCTACACCGGTTGTATGCCCGTTAGGCTCTACACCGGTTGTATGCCAGTTAGGCTCTACACCGGTTGTATGCCAGTTAGACTCTACACCGGTTGTATGCCAGTTAGGCTCTACACCGGTTGTATGCCAGTTACGCTCTACACCGGTTGTATGCCAGTTAGGCTCTACACCGGTTGTATGCCAGTTAGGCTCTACACCGGTTGTATGCCAGTTAGGCTCTACACCGGTTGTATGCTAGTTAGGCTCTACACCGGTTGTATGCCAGTTAGGCTCTACACCGGTTGTATGCTAGTTAGGCTCTACACCGGTTGTATGCCAGTTAGGCTCTACACCGGTTGTATGCTAGTTAGGCTCTACACCGGTTGTATGCTAGTTAGGCTCTACACCGGTTGTATGCTAGTTAGGCTCTACACCGGTTGTATGCCAGTTAGGCTCTACACCGGTTGTATGCTAGTTAGGCTCTACACCGGTTGTATGCTAGTTAGGCTCTACACCGGTTGTATGCTAGTTAGGCTCTACACCGGTTGTATGCTAGTTAGGCTCTACACCGGTTGTATGCCCGTTAGGCTCTACACCGGTTGTATGCCAGTTAGGCTCTACACCGGTTGTATGCCAGTTAGACTCTACACCGGTTGTATGCCAGTTAGGCTCTACACCGGTTGTATGCCAGTTACGCTCTACACCGGTTGTATGCCAGTTAGGCTCTACACCGGTTGTATGCCAGTTAGGCTCTACACCGGTTGTATGCCAGTTAGGCTCTACACCGGTTGTATGCTAGTTAGGCTCTACACCGGTTGTATGCCAGTTAGGCTCTACACCGGTTGTATGCTAGTTAGGCTCTACACCGGTTGTATGCCAGTTAGGCTCTACACCGGTTGTATGCTAGTTAGGCTCTACACCGGTTGTATGCCAGTTAGGCTCTACACCGGTTGTATGCTAGTTAGGCTCTACACCGGTTGTATGCCAGTTAGGCTCTACACCGGTTGTATGCCAGTTAGGCTCTACACCGGTTGTATGCCAGTTAGGCTCTACACCGGTTGTATGCTAGTTAGGCTCTACACCGGTTGTATGCCAGTTAGGCTCTACACCGGTTGTATGCTAGTTAGGCTCTACACCGGTTGTATGCTAGTTAGGCTCTACACCGGTTGTATGCCAGTTAGGCTCTACACCGGTTGTATGCTAGTTAGGCTCTACACCGGTTGTATGCTAGTTAGGCTCTACACCGGTTGTATGCCAGTTAGGCTCTACACCGGTTGTATGCTAGTTAGGCTCTACACCGGTTGTATGCTAGTTAGGCTCTACACCGGTTGTTTGCCCGTTAGGCTCTACACCGGTTGTATGCCAGTTAGGCTCTACACCGGTTGTATGCCAGTTAGGCTCTACACCGGTTGTATGCCAGTTAGGCTCTACACCGGTTGTATGCCAGTTAGGCTCTACACCGGTTGTATGCCAGTTAGGCTCTACACCGGTTGTATGCTAGTTAGGCTCTACACCGGTTGTATGCCAGTTAGGCTCTACACCGGTTGTATGCTAGTTAGGCTCTACACCGGTTGTATGCCAGTTAGGCTCTACACCGGTTGTATGCTAGTTAGGCTCTACACCGGTTGTATGCTAGTTAGGCTCTACACCGGTTGTATGCCAGTTAGGCTCTACACCGGTTGTATGCCAGTTAGGCTCTACACCGGTTGTATGCCAGTTAGGCTCTACACCGGTTGTATGCTAGTTAGGCTCTACACCGGTTGTATGCCAGTTAGGCTCTACACCGGTTGTATGCTAGTTAGGCTCTACACCGGTTGTATGCTAGTTAGGCTCTACACCGGTTGTATGCTAGTTAGGCTCTACACCGGTTGTATGCTAGTTAGGCTCTACACCGGTTGTATGCCCGTTAGGCTCTACACCGGTTGTATGCCAGTTAGGCTCTACACCGGTTGTATGCCAGTTAGACTCTACACCGGTTGTATGCCAGTTAGGCTCTACACCGGTTGTATGCCAGTTACGCTCTACACCGGTTGTATGCCAGTTAGGCTCTACACCGGTTGTATGCCAGTTAGGCTCTACACCGGTTGTATGCCAGTTAGGCTCTACACCGGTTGTATGCTAGTTAGGCTCTACACCGGTTGTATGCCAGTTAGGCTCTACACCGGTTGTATGCTAGTTAGGCTCTACACCGGTTGTATGCCAGTTAGGCTCTACACCGGTTGTATGCTAGTTAGGCTCTACACCGGTTGTATGCCAGTTAGGCTCTACACCGGTTGTATGCTAGTTAGGCTCTACACCGGTTGTATGCCAGTTAGGCTCTACACCGGTTGTATGCCAGTTAGGCTCTACACCGGTTGTATGCCAGTTAGGCTCTACACCGGTTGTATGCTAGTTAGGCTCTACACCGGTTGTATGCCAGTTAGGCTCTACACCGGTTGTATGCTAGTTAGGCTCTACACCGGTTGTATGCTAGTTAGGCTCTACACCGGTTGTATGCCAGTTAGGCTCTACACCGGTTGTATGCTAGTTAGGCTCTACACCGGTTGTATGCTAGTTAGGCTCTACACCGGTTGTATGCCAGTTAGGCTCTACACCGGTTGTATGCTAGTTAGGCTCTACACCGGTTGTATGCTAGTTAGGCTCTACACCGGTTGTTTGCCCGTTAGGCTCTACACCGGTTGTATGCCAGTTAGGCTCTACACCGGTTGTATGCCAGTTAGGCTCTACACCGGTTGTATGCCAGTTAGGCTCTACACCGGTTGTATGCCAGTTAGGCTCTACACCGGTTGTATGCCAGTTAGGCTCTACACCGGTTGTATGCTAGTTAGGCTCTACACCGGTTGTATGCCAGTTAGGCTCTACACCGGTTGTATGCTAGTTAGGCTCTACACCGGTTGTATGCCAGTTAGGCTCTACACCGGTTGTATGCTAGTTAGGCTCTACACCGGTTGTATGCCAGTTAGGCTCTACACCGGTTGTATGCTAGTTAGGCTCTACACCGGTTGTATGCCAGTTAGGCTCTACACCGGTTGTATGCCAGTTAGGCTCTACACCGGTTGTATGCCAGTTAGGCTCTACACCGGTTGTATGCCAGTTAGGCTCTACACCGGTTGTATGCTAGTTAGGCTCTACACCGGTTGTATGCCAGTTAGGCTCTACACCGGTTGTATGCTAGTTAGGCTCTACACCGGTTGTATGCTAGTTAGGCTCTACACCGGTTGTATGCTAGTTAGGCTCTACACCGGTTGTATGCCAGTTAGGCTCTACACCGGTTGTATGCTAGTTAGGCTCTACACCGGTTGTATGCTAGTTAGGCTCTACACCGGTTGTATGCTAGTTAGGCTCTACACCGGTTGTATGCTAGTTAGGCTCTACACCGGTTGTATGCCAGTTAGGCTCTACACCGGTTGTATGCTAGTTAGGCTCTACACCGGTTGTATGCTAGTTAGGCTCTACACCGGTTGTATGCTAGTTAGGCTCTACACCGGTTGTATGCTAGTTAGGCTCTACACCGGTTGTATGCCAGTTAGGCTCTACACCGGTTGTATGCTAGTTAGGCTCTACACCGGTTGTATGCTAGTTAGGCTCTACACCGGTTGTATGCTAGTTAGGCTCTACACCGGTTGTAAAGTGGATTAATGTGCTTCATTGTAAGAAGTTATGTGGCCACTTTAGTTGTGATGCAAACCTTATCAAAACATATAGGCCTATGGTCTAGGCTACATGAGGTGTGCGACTATGATTTTAAAAAGTCACAAAAAAAGGCATAACGTGTTTCTTGTCTTACTGCTCACAAGCTGGGCATCATTTACTATTGATAATATATCATTCACAAGTGATTTTGTCACCCATTACACTATTCTTAATTTAATATTGTTTTTACATTTACTAAATAATATATTTGTGATATTTGTTTAAATTTAGAATGGACCATTATCATGCACCTGTCTCAATGCACTTAAATAGTGAATGGAGGACGGTTTTCCTGTGGTTCATTTTCATGCCAGCCAGGTAGGCTATACTCCTGTTGTAAAGAGAAGCAATGTGCTTAATATTAGGAACGTTGAGAAATAAATATATTAGGCCTAGCCTATAGAAAGCTGATGGGATCAGATTTCTAATAGAGGCCATCATAACTGTTTTCTCATGCAATTGCATAGCCTATAGAAAAGTTGCTCAACATGAGCACATGGGCTCTCATTAAATGTTTGATTAGATTTTCGAATAGAATTGCATTGTCAGAGTGATTAGAGGGACGATATCGTCTCCTCTCTCCTTTATTTTCCTAACCAGCAAGCCTAACCTCCAGTTATCTCTCTCCTCTATGTTTGTAGCAGGCCTGGCTATTTCTCTATCCTATATGCTCCTAGCAGGCCTAGCCAGCTCACTCCTCTCTCCTCTATGTTCCTAGCAGGCCTAGCCAGCTCTCTCCTCTTTCCTCTATGTTCCTAGCAGGCCTAGCCAGCTCACTCCTCTCTCCTCTATGTTCCTAGCAGGCCTAGCCAGCTCTCTCCTCTATGTTCCTAGCAGGCCTAGCCAGCTCTCTCCTCTCTCCTCTATGTTCCTAGCAGGCCTAGCCAGCTCTCCTCTCTCCTCTATGTTCCTAGCAGGCCTAGCCAGCTCTCCTCTCTCCTCTATGTTCCTAGCAGGCCTAGCCAGCTCTCCTCTCTCCTCTATGTTCCTAGCAGGCTTAGCCAGCTCTCTCCTATATGTTCCTAGCAGGCCTAGCCAGCTCTCTCCTCTTTCCTCTATGTTCCTAGCAGGCCTAGCCAGCTCTCTCCTCTTTCCTCTATGTTCCTAGCAGGCCTAGCCAGCTCTCTCCTCTTTCCTCTATGTTCCTAGCAGGCTTAGCCAGCTCTCTCCTATATGTTCCTAGCAGGCCTAGCCAGCTCTCTCCTCTTTCCTCTATGTTCCTAGCAGGCTTAGCCAGCTCTCTCCTATATGTTCCTAGCAGGCCTAGCCAGCTCTCTCCTCTTTCCTCTATGTTCCTAGCAGGCCTAGCCAGCTCTCTCCTCTTTCCTCTATGTTCCTAGCAGGCTTAGCCAGCTCTCTCCTATATGTTCCTAGCAGGCCTAGCCAGCTCTCTCCTCTTTCCTCTATGTTCCTAGCAGGCCTAGCCAGCTCTTTCCTCTATGTTCCTAGCAGGCCTAGCCAGCTCTCCTCTCTCCTCTATGTTCTTAGCAGGCCTAGCCAGCTCTCCTCTCTCCTCTATGTTCCTAGCAGGCCTAGCCAGCTCTCTCCTCTTTCCTC
The DNA here is from genome assembly GCF_013265735.2 of Oncorhynchus mykiss. Lineage (NCBI taxonomy): Eukaryota > Metazoa > Chordata > Actinopteri > Salmoniformes > Salmonidae > Oncorhynchus > Oncorhynchus mykiss. Next base: position 40,327,114 of record NC_048590.1, read on the forward strand.
TATGTTCCTAGCAGGCCTAGCCAGCTCTCTCCTCTTTCCTCTATGTTCCTAGCAGGCTTAGCCAGCTCTCTCCTATATGTTCCTAGCAGGCCTAGCCAGCTCTCTCCTCTTTCCTCTATGTTCCTAGCAGGCTTAGCCAGCTCTCTCCTATATGTTCCTAGCAGGCCTAGCCAGCTCTCTCCTCTTTCCTCTATGTTCCTAGCAGGCCTAGCCAGCTCTCTCCTCTTTCCTCTATGTTCCTAGCAGGCTTAGCCAGCTCTCTCCTATATGTTCCTAGCAGGCCTAGCCAGCTCTCTCCTCTTTCCTCTATGTTCCTAGCAGGCCTAGCCAGCTCTTTCCTCTATGTTCCTAGCAGGCCTAGCCAGCTCTTTCCTCTATGTTCCTAGCAGGCCTAGCCAGCTCTTTCCTCTATGTTCCTAGCAGGCCTAGCCAGCTTTTTCCTCTATGCTCCTAGCAGGCCTAGCCAGCTTTTTCCTCTATGCTCCTAGCAGGCCTAGCCAGCTCTCTTTTCTCTCCTCTATGTTCTTAGCAGGCCTAGCCAGCTCTTTCCTCTATGTTCATAGCAGGCCTAGCCAGCTCTCTCCTCTCTCCTCTATGTTCCTAGCAGGCCTAGCCAGCTCTCTCCTCTTTCCTCTATGTTCCTAGCAGGCCTAGCCAGCTCTCTCCTCTTTCCTCTATGTTCCTAGCAGGCCTTGCCAGCTCTTTCCTCTATGCTCCTAGCAGGCCTAGCCAGCTCTCTCCTCTTTCCTCTATGTTCCTACCAGCTCTCTCCTCTTTCCTCTATGCTCCTAGCAGGCCTAGACAGCTCTCTCCTCTTTCCTCTATGTTCCTAGCAGGCCTAGCCAGCCTTCTCCTCTATGCTCCTAGCAGGCCTAGCCAGCTCTCTCCTCTTTCCTCTATGTTCCTAGCAGGCCTAGCCAGCTCTTTCCTCTATGTTCTTAGCAGACCCAGCTCTCTTCTCTACAACCCAGTTAGCTCCTGTTGGCTGCAGTCTCCTCCACAGCCTTTTGGGAATCCACAGCCTTGAGTTAGAAATGTGTTTACATTTTGAGCATGTTACAAATTATCTGCTAAGACTAACTTTGCGTGACTTGGCAGAAGCCTTCACCTTGCTCAGACTTTGTTTGGGTCAACCTAATTCTGGGGTTTGCTCTCTCAACTTGACTCTTTATCTGTCAGAACTGCTCAGAGCCAGATGTGAACCCCAACAGAAGGTACAGCTCTCATCTATCTGTGTGTGTGTGTGTGTGTGTGTGTGTGTGTGTGTGTGTGTGTGTGTGTGTGTGTGTGTGTGTGTGTGTGTGTGTGTGTGTGTGTGTGTGTGTGTGTGTGTGTGTGTGTGTGTTTGTGGCCGCCTGCCAATACACTCTCCCCTCAATCTGAAAGCTCTCAGATTTCACTCAATACAATATACATTTATGAGTTACTACAACATGTGTTCCGTCTGTTGACATATTTGTATCCACTGCTGCATCAAATGAAGAGATGTATCCAGGACTGTTATCCTGACCTTATCAGACAAGGGATCACGTAATTCATGTGTCTCATGCATCTCCCTGCTGGACCCTTATCTAAATTCAACTTTTCCCATATGTATCTTCCCAGTGTGTATTTAATATTGTTGGGACAAAGGACAGCAGATTTGATGATCTAGTCCTTTAGTCATATAAGATGGGAAGTAGTCTGGTTAACATCTCTGGAGAGAACTCCAACGCAGTGAGACAGAGCGTTTTATTAGCGTCTGCAGTCTGAAGCAGACCTTTAAACTGTGATCAACTGCAGGTTGTTCTTTTTAGGTCGTCAGTATTAAGAGACTAAAGGAAGGTGTTGTTAGAATGATATATTGATCTGTAGGGGGCTTGACTCACCATCTCTGAATATGTTTTGGAGATCCCAGCCAAGCTCACATCCTGAAAATATATTTTGAGATCCTAGAAGATGCTGTAAGATCCTACAATATCTTAGAGGATCACCAGGCAATGATACTTGTCTCTTGTCAGGGTTTAACAGGTAAACCCACAATCCAATAATACTGTATGCTGTTGTTATATGATATATGATATAAGGTATAAAACATTGTTATGGTACATGAGGCATTGATTAATGCTCAATTTTAAAATCATCTTCCTACCATCACATCTAAGGCAGTATGACACCAATTTTGATCCAACTTTGCAAATCAATTTCAATGGAGGTACATAACACACTCCCCACCTCTCGTGTTCCATCTTTACCGAGAACCATATTCCGGATTTTAACAGGGTCATTAGCATCGCTGTTATAGAACATAGTATGATGGAGGAACCCTATGCCATTCTGTATATCTGTGTCTGTGTTTAAAATAAAAACACTTAAGTTGTCAGATATATGCTGGTTTATTATCCATATGACATCAGCACAGCCGATCCTTTTGATATTCCTAACGAGTTATTCCTAGAATGTCTTGTATTTTGCTGCTCAGTTATTCTCTGAATGTCTTCTATTTTGCCGTTCAGTTATTCCTAGAATGTCTTGTATTTTGCTGTTCAGTTATTCCCTGAATGTCTTGTATTTTGCTGTTCAGTTATTCTCTGAATGTCTTGTATTTTGCTGCTCAGTTATTCCTAGAATGTCTTGTATTTTGCTGTTCAGTTATTCCTAGAATGTCTTGTATTTTGCTGTTCAGTTATTCTCTGAATGTCTTCTATTTTTCCGTTCAGTTATTCCTAGAATGTCTTGTATTTTGCTGTTCAGTTATTCTCTGAATGTCTTGTATTTTGCTGTTCAGTTATTCTCTGAATCTCTTGTATTTTGCTGTTCAGTTATTCTCTGAATGTCTTGTATTTTGCTGTTCAGTTATTCCTAGAATGTCTTGTATTTTGCCGTTCAGTTATTCCTAGAATGTCTTGTATTTTGCCGTTCAGTTATTCCTAGAATGTCTTGTATTTTGACGTTCAGTTATTCCTAGAATGTCTTGTATTTTGACGTTCAGTTATTCCTAGAATGTCTTGTATTTTGACGTTCAGTTATTCCTAGAATGTCTTGTATTTTGACGTTCAGTTATTCCTAGAATGTCTTGTATTTTGACGTTCAGTTATTCCTAGAATGTCTTGTATTTTGACGTTCAGTTATTCCTAGAATGTCTTGTATTTTGACGTTCAGTTATTCCTAGAATGTCTTGTATTTTGACGTTCAGTTATTCCTAGAATGTCTTGTATTTTGCCGTTCAGTTATTCTCTGAATTTCTTGTATTTTGCTGTTCAGTTATTCTCTGAATGTCTTGTATTTTGCTGTTCAGTTATTCTCTGAATGTCTTGTATTTTGCTGTTCAGTTATTCTCTGAATGTCTTGTATTTTGCCGTTCAGTTATTCTCTGAATGTCTTGTATTTTGCTGTTCAGTTATTCCTAGAATGTCTTCTATTTTGCTGTTCAGTTATTCCTAGACTGTCTTGTATTTTGCTGTTCAGTTATTTCTAGAATGTCTTGTATTTTGCTGTTCAGTTATTCTCTGAATGTCTTGTATTTTGCCGTTCAGTTATTCTCTGAATGTCTTGTATTTTGCTGTTCCTCAAATGTGTTGTTGGCAGGTGATAGGTTGTGGTTTCTCTGGTTCAAACCGAATCCTCTGCTCACACTCCTGGCCAGCGAGGATTATGGGTGTGGCAGAATGAGAGCATGGTTTATGTCCCCAAAGATGCTGCAGAAAAACACATCTTAAAAAATAAATAATTTACACTCCAAACACCCCATAATAACTCATCTTTGGTTTTTATATAAATAACACAAATAATAACTTACAACAATGGATAATAACACAAAAGTTATAGGCCAGTATGGAGATTTTGCAGTATAGTTGTAACTGTGCAGACAGAGTGAACGTCTTTAAAAGGTTGTTAAAAGGTTATTTAAAGGTCTTTCTGTAGGTCGTGAGATGACGAATACGGTATATGTGATGTGCTTCAGGAACATCCCAAAACAGAAGAGATGAAAGGAATGAAGTGGTTAAATGAAGCCTCTGGTATGTTGCTGCAGTTCACTTCAGTTCCTTAGTGAGACCAACAATACTGTAGTAAAGCGTTGTGGTATCTGGCAGAACATGGAATGTCTCAACAGAAAAAAAGCCTGAATACGTCCCAAATGGCACCCTATTGTCTGAGTAGTGCACTACTTTTAATTAACCAGGGCCCATAGGGCTCCAGTCAAAAGTAGTGCACTATATATAGAATAGAGTGCTAGGTGGGATACAACCCTCATCTCAAAGTTTAAAAAAATACCATTTAACACGTCAGGTGCATAACAGAGATCAACGCTAACAATTGATATAATCATTAATTATAGTGGAGGAAGATCAAGGCATACAGTATAACATACACATTTAACACGCTGTGTGTTCTGGTCTCTGTACTTTAATCCAGATATCATTGCTAACTTCATCAGCATCATCAGCGGTACACTCTTGGATTGTTAAATCTGCGTCCCACATGGCGGCAGGGGCGGCAGGGTAGCCTAGTGGTTAGAGCGTTGGACTAGTAACCGGAAGGTTGCGAGTTCAAACCCCCGAGCTGACAAGGTACAAATCTGTTGTTCTGCCCCTGAACAGGCAGTTAACCCACTGTTCCCAGGCCGTCATTGAAAATAAGAATTTGTTCTTAACTGACTTGCCTGGTTAAATAAAGGTAAAATAAAAAAAAATAAAAAAATGGCACCCTATTCCCTAAATAGTGCACTACTTTTTATTACATTAAAAATACTTTATTTATCCCACAAAGTACATTATTTTATATATGTAGGAAATACAGTGCCATTTGGTACACAGTCATTATCAAACCTTAGTAAATTAATTGGGAGTCAATGAGCAGCTGTCACATGTAATTACATATGTATTTTAGTTCGTACATATATATTTATCAATATACTGTATGTATGTGTGTATGTATATATGTATATGTATGTATATATATATATGGTATGCTTTGAACACTTGTACAGTGAAAAGACAAGTCCAGCTTGCTGTCTGTCTTTACATTGATCCAACGTCAAGCCAACTGAGTTTTTGCTTTGGTTGTTCTCTGCTGACAGTTAATACCTGTTAATATGTATATGGACCTGTTTGCTTATTGTACTATGTTTAGTTACACTTTATTTTACCGTCTGCTTTCTACCTGCCATTTACTTACATTACATGGAAACAAATCATTATTACTCAGTTACTAGCTCTGTAACATTACATGGAAACATATAATTATTACTCAGTAACTAGCTCTGTAACATTACATGGAAACATATAATTATTACTCAGTAACTAGCTCTGTAACATTACATGGAAACATATAATTATTACTCAGTTACTAGTTCTGTAACATTACATGGAAACATATAATTATTACTCAGTAACTAGCTCTGTAACATTACATGGAAACATATAATTATTACTCAGTAACTAGCTCTGTAACATTACATGGAAACATATAATTATTACTCAGTTACTAGCTCTGTAACATTACATGGAAACATATAATTATTACTCAGTTACTAGCTCTGTAACATTACATGGAAACATATAATTATTACTCAGTTACTAGCTCTGTAACATTACATGGAAACATATAATTATTACTCAGTTACTAGATCTGTAACATTACATGGAAACATATAATTATTACTCAGTAACTAGCTCTGTAACATTACATGGAAACATATAATTATTACTCAGTTACTAGCTCTGTAACATTACATGGAAACATATCATTATTACTCAGTTACTAGCTCTGTAACATTACATGGAAACATATAATTATTACTCAGTTACTAGCTCTGTAACATTACATGGAAACATATAATTATTACTCAGTTACTAGCTCTGTAACATTACATGGAAACATATCATTATTACTCAGTTACTAGCTCTGTAACATTACATGGAAACATATAATTATTACTCAGTTACTAGCTCTGTAACATTACATGGAAACATATAATTATTACTCAGTAACTAGCTCTGTGACATTACATGGAAACAAATCATTATTACTCAGTTACTAGCTCTTAAACATAACATGGAAACAAATAATTATTACTCAGTTACTAGCTCTTAAACATAACATGGAAACAAATAATTATTACTCAGTTACTAGCTCTTAGAATGTTTGTGATGAAATGAAACATGGAGCACTACAATAGGTGCCATTTGATATCACATCGTTTACAATTTTCTTGATTGATTAAGTAGTCTATAATGAAGCAATAAGTCCCGAGGGGGTGTGGTATATGGCCACGGCTGAGGGCTGTTATGCATGAAGCAACACCGTGGTATATTGGCCATATACCACAAACCCCTGAGGTGCCTTGTTGCTATTATGATCTGGTTACCAATGGAATTAGAGCAGTAAAAATACGTTTTGTCATACCGGTGATATACCACGTTTCTCAGACAGTCAGCATTCTTAGCTCGAACCACCCATAATAATACAAATTATAACCAGCTGTTTGTTTTTGCAAATTCCAGGTAAATACCAACTGTATTGTATTACTTCTCCTATATTCATTACACTATTAGCCATTATAATAAGGGAAGTCAAACTAGTATAATAGTACAACTATTATTAATAATAATACTTTTAGTAAAGTAAGTGACTGATCAGCTTACTTGGTTTGACATTACATTTTGACATTGCCTGGAGAATTCAGTCAGTAGGAACAGTTTTATTATAAAGGTTCTCAAACATCCCTTTTCCTGTATTGCATTTATCCCAAAATGCAAAACTGCTTGACTTCATCCAAATCAAGGATATTGTTAGTATTATTGACCACTACCTGTTGTTTTATATATATTTCCACATAGTGAGGTTGGAATAATACTGTGAAATTGTGAAAATGATGATAATTCCCTTTTAGTGTAAGAGCTGTGTGAGAAAACTGCATGACATTTCAGTCTGTTTTGGTGGGATGGGGTTTTGGCCTGCCTGTTGACATCACCAATAAGAAAGAAGGGTTTCATATCTCTCTGCCAAACAGTTGGTTTTCAGTTTTCCCCTCCCCACTCAGACCACTACTGTCCTAGCTAAATTCTTGCTTGAGAAACTTGCTCTTTGCTAAGAAGGAAGTGTTGTTTCTTTTTCACAATTTTTATTGAAATCAATCACAGTAAGGTACTTAATTGTTACTCAGAACAGCTGCATTGGACATTTAACATTTGCACTACTGAGGAGGACCGTGCATCAGTTTTACACTAAAAACCTTGGCACATGAAAGGATAAGTAACTACAGAACTTATTTACATTGTACCGCCCAGGAGAGTGGCGTTGTTGATCATGATGAGTAGTTGTATTTTCTCTGTGTTTCACAGCTAATGTGACGTGACTGAAGTGGTAGATTATATTAAATTATACAACAAAAATCTGCAGCTCAGCCGTCACAACGTCCAAGAATCCCAACATGGGTCTCTTCATCCAGACGTCACAGCTTCAGTCCTTTCTGTTCTTTCTTTTCTGCTCTCTCAGTCGTCTCAGCTCTCAGGCCAATCCTCCCTTCTCCTCCTTTAAAGCCCCATTTCTCCCCTCTCCTCTTTCAGTCCTCTCCTGCTCTCCTTCTCTTTCAGTTTTATTCTCCTCTCCTCCTCTTTCAGTCTTCTCCTCCTCTTTCAGTCCTATTCTCCTCTCCTCTTTCAGTCCTCTCTTCTTTCAGTCCTCTCCTCTCCTTTTTCAGTCATCTCCTGCTCTCCTCCTCTTTCAGTCCTCTCCTGCTCTCCTCCTCTTTCAGTTCTATTCTCCTCTCCTCCTCTTTCAGTCCTCTCCTCTTTGTATTCTCCTCCTCTTTCAGTCCTATTCTCCTCTCCTCTTTCAGTCCTCTCTTCTTTCAGTCCTCTCCTCTCCTCTTTCAGTCCTCTCCTCTCCTCTTTCAGACCTCTCCTGCTCTCCTCCTCTTTCAGTTCTATTCTCCTCTCCTCTTTCAATCCTTTCCTCTTTCAGTCTTCTCCTCCTCTTTCAGTCCTATTCTCCTCTCCTCTTTCAGTCCTCTCTTCTTTCAGTCCTCTCCTCTCCTCTTTCAGACCTCTCCTCTTTCAGTCCTCTCCTCTCCTCTTTCAGTCCTCTCCTCTTTCAGTCCTCTCCTCTCCTCTTTCAGTCCTCTCCTCTCCTCTTTCAGACCTCTCCTCTCCTCTTTCAGTCCTCTCCTCTCCTTTGTCAGTCCTCTCCTCTCTTCTTTCAGTCCCCTCCTCTCCTCTTTCAGTCCTCTCCTCTCCTCTTTCAGTCCTCCTCTCCTTTTTCAGTCCTCTCCTCTCCTCTTTCAGACCTCTCCTCTCCTCTTTCAGACCTCTCCTCTCCTCTTTCAGTCCTCTCCTCTTTCAGTCCTCTCCTCTTTCAGTCCTCTCCTCTTTCAGTCCTCTCCTCTCCTCTTTCAGACCTCTCCTTTCCTCTTTCAGACCCCTCCTCTCCTCTTTCCGTCCTCTCCTCCTTTTTCAGTCCTTTCCTCTTTCAGTCTTCTCCTACTTTTTAAGTAATCTCCTCTCCTCTTTCAGTCCTTTCCTCTTTCAGTCCTCTCCTCCTCTCCTCTTTCAGTCCTCTCTTCCTCTCAGGCTCCAGTCACCTCTTCCTTTTTCAGTCTCCTTCTCTCAGACGCCAGTGCTCTCCTCCTCTCTGCATTTCATGGGAATGAAGTGGGAGGCGATGTGTTCCCTCCTGGTCTTCTTCCCTCTCAGTGGTCTGCCCTTTTGAGACAGAGCAATGAACATCTCCTTGCCGTCTCTACTCGACTTAACAGACGAGTAAGCGTTGAAGTAGTTTTCTAGGAAAATCTCCTTGAAGTTGCAGTTCTCATTGTAGATTTTCTGTAAATAAATAAGGACACAAAATGGGACGATATTAGGCGTGAGGAGGGTTATAAACATTTTTTTTAAATGTTTTACTTGCTTATGTTTCTCCTATTTATATATGCATCATGTTATGGGTATGTTTGTAATTGTTAAGGGCTGGGGAGTTTTTCAAGATAAAAAATAAATGGAATGGAGCTAAGAACGGGCAAAATCATAAAAGAAAACCTGATTCGGTCTGATTTCCACCAGACACTGGGAGATGAATTAATCTTTCAGCAGGACAATAACCTAAAACACAAGGCACTGTACAGTACAGTGCATTCCAACTCTGTCCGGCAGAGAGAAGGTAGTTTAGTTAATTACCTTGCCTTGCAGTAGGCCAGTCCTGTTCATGGAGATATAGTACTGACTCTTCACTCCTTTGATAGCTAACACTCCTCCCTCGGACACTGTACGGACCTCCAGGATACCTATAGGAGACAGAGGGCAGATATATATATACACTGCTCAAAAAAATAAAGGGAACACTTAAACAACACAATGTAACTCCAAGTCAATCACACTTCTGTGAAATCAAACTGTCCACTTAGGAAGCAACATGGATTGACAATACATTTCACATGCTGTTGTGCAAATGGAATAGACAACAGGTGGAAATTATAGGCAATTAGCAAGACACCCCCAATAAAGGAGTGGTTCTGCAGGTGGTGAACACAGACCACTTCTCAGTTCCGATGCTTCCTGGTTGATGTTTTGGTCACTTTTGAATGCTGGCGGTGCTTTCACTCTAGTGGTAGCATGAGACGGAGTCTACAACCCACACAAGTGGCTCAGGGAGTGCAGCTCATCCAAGATGGCACATCAATGCGAGCTGTGGCAAGAAGGTTTGCTGTGTCTGTCAGTGTAGTGTCCAGAGCATGGAGGCGCTACCAGGAGACAGGCCAGTACATCAGGAGACGTGGAGGAGGCCATAGAGGGCAACAACCCAGCAGCAGGACCGCTACCTCTGCCTTTGTGCAAGGAGGAGCAGGAGGAGCACTGCCAGAGCCCTGCAAAATGACCTCCAGCAGGCCAGAAATATGCATGTGTCTGCTCAAACGGTCAGAAACAGACTCCATGAGGGTGGTATGAGGGCCCGACGTCCACAGGTGGGGGTTGTGCTTACAGCCCAACACCGTGCAGGACGTTTGGCATTTGCCAGAGAACACCAAGATTGGCAAATTCGCCACTGGCACCCTGTGCTCTTCACAGATGAAAGCAGGTTCACACTGAGCACATGTGACAGACGTGACAGAGTCTGGAGACGCCGTGGAGAACGTTCTGCTGCCTGCAACATCCTCCAGCATGACCGGTTTGGCGGTGAGTCAGTCATGGTGTGGGGTGGCATTTCTTTGTGCTCGCCAGAGGTAGCCTGACTGCCATTAGGTACCGAGATGAGATCCTCAGACCCCTTGTGAGACCATATGCTGGTGCGGTTGGCCCTGGGTTCCTCCTAATGCAAGACAATGCTAGACCTCATGTGGCTGGAGTGTGTCAGCAGTTCCTGCAAGAGGAAGGCATTGATGCTATGGACTGGCCCGCCCGTTCCCCAGACCTGAATCCAATTGAGCACATCTGGGACATCATGTCTCGCTCCATCCACCAACGCCACGTTGCACCACAGACTGTCCAGGAGTTGGCGGATGCTTTAGTCCAGGTCTGGGAGGAGATCCCTCAGGAGACCATCCGCCACCTCATCAGGAGCATGCCCAGGCGTTGTAGGGAGGTCATACAGGCAGGTGGAGGCCACACACACTACTGAGCCTTATTTTGACTTGTTTTAAGGACATTACATCAAAGTTGGATCAGCCTGTAGTATGGTTTTCCACTTTAATTTTGAGTGTGACTCCAAATCCAGACCTCCATGGGTTGATAAATTTAATTTCCATTGATAATTTTGTGTGTGATTTTGTTGTCAGCACATTCAACTATGTAAAGAAAAAAGTATTTAATAAGAATATTTCATTCATTCAGATCTAGGATGTGTTATTTTAGTGTTCCCTTTATTTTTTTGAGCAGTGTATATAGTATACAGTGCTGAGTGAAAGTCTACACACTCCTTGCACAGTTTTCAGATTTTGCTGCCTTAAAATTAAATCTAAAAAGGGATTTTTGGTGTGTAGACTTTCCCTAGGGACTGTATATACGCTTTGAGCAACAATCACAGAGGACATACTGTACCTATAAACCCAACAATCACAGGACAAATATCTAAATACTACAGAAGACTGTCAAATATATCAATACCCACAATATATACCTATCAATCACAGTACTGAAATAAGAGACTACCACAGTATCTAAATATATATAATGATATAATAATCACATGACGAGGACCATCACAGTGGACCAGTCAGGACAGATAGTAGGTATGAGACCATAGAGACCTAATAGCCAATCCCAGTCAAGCGTTCCTCTCCTCTTCTTAGTGATCATTTTCATAAATCTAACAGGAAGGTCTTAGTGGTTAATCAGTCTGCGGTTAGGTTGGTCTCTGGATGTACTGAATGTATCCAGGCAGGCCCTCATGTCTCTTCTCTGGGTGGCCATTACTAAACCACAGCTTCATGCCACGCCACATATGGGAGGCAGATTAGGCATGCTCCCCCGGGACTGAAAACAACCTACTCTCCTGCGCTTTGCACGCTACACCCCAGCCCCATCCTCAGCCCCAACCTCTGCCCCAGCCCCAATCCCAGCCCCAGTCTTCAGACCTATGCCTCAACTCTTTCTCTCACTCTCTCTCACTCTCTCTCACTCTCCAAAAAAACATTTTTAGCTTTTTGTCCGTGGAGCACCGCTGAGATTAACAACATCATTTAGATATCTCACGGGATACTCAGATATAAAGTTGATGAGATTTATTTACAACTATTCAAATCAGTTGTTTAACTCTTATTCAATTGTTAAAGTCAACTTTACATATCGCAATAATTTATACGCATTAAAATATATTATAGACAGTATATGATAAACAAAACACTCTCTTTCTCTGTGAAACCGAACAACTGACTAGGATCGTAGACTAGATTTATCAATCTGTCAAATCTCATAAAATCACACGTTTCTAAACCTTCATCATTTTTTTATGTCTGGATTTACACAAAGAACTTGTCTGGATGCTACAGCAATCAGCTAATTTCCCTGAGATACTACATCAATGCCTAGCTATAAAAATACTTATTTTTTTTACACATGCATACGTTTGATGTTTTATTACAGGAGTAAAAAGCTACAATAATATAGTGTTTTTCTTTTGAAAAGGGGGCATAACAATTCATTTTCCAATTTACTGGTTCATTAAACATAAAGAACATCACATGGTGTCTAGTGTATATCGTAGCAAAACATATGCTGTCAGGTCCAACGCAGGACTAATATGTTAATAAAACACAGTTGTGATAGCGAGTGAGTGGTTCCAGAGCAACATCTCTCTGTGTGTGTGTGTGTGTGTGTGTGTGTGTGTGTGTGTGTGTGTGTGCGTGTGTGTCAGGCCCAGACAACAGTAATATAACTCTCAAAATGACATTGTGTTTATCAAAAACTCTCTCTCTTCTGGTTCCTCTATCTCAGAGATAATGATCACAGATGACCATGCATCATTAAGTTTGGGAAAGGCGTGCCACTAACGGGACACCTCGACAACATCCAATGAAATTGCAGAGCACCAAATTCAAATTAAATTACTATAAATATTTAACTTTCATAAAATCACAAGTGTAATTTCATCAAAATAAAGCCTAACTTGTTGTTAATCCAGCCGCCGTGTCAGATTTCAAAAAGGCTTTACGGCGAAAGCAAACCATGCGATTATCTGAGGACAGCGCCCCGTATACCAACACATGAAAAACATTTCAACCAGGCAGGTGCGACATGAAAGTCAGAAATATGCCTTACCTTTGATGATCTTCTTCTGTATGCACTCCAAAAGGTCCCAGTTACATCACAAATGGTCCTTTTGTTTGATTAATGTCCTTCTTTATATCCATAAAAACTCAGTTTAACAGGCGCGCTTCAGTCAATAATCCATCCAGTTTCCCTCCATCAAAATGCATACAAAATGAATCCCAAACGTTACTAATAAACTTTTCCAAAACAAGTCAAACAACGTTTATAATCAAACCATAGGTATCCTAATACGCAAATTAACTATACAATTTAAAAGTATGTTCATTACCGGAGATAAATAAGAAAGAAGACGCTTTCTTCCACGCGCTTGGAAACACTACAGCCAAAATGGGAGCCACCTAGAAAAACTACAATTTCTGGATCATTTTTCCAAAAACTAGCCTGAAACTCTTTCTAAAGACTGTTGACATCTAGTGGAAGCCCTAGGAACTGCAATTTGGGAGGACTTGGGCTTATAATTATAGTACTAGCCATTGAAAATAGTTTTTTTGGGGGGGGGGTTGTCCTCTGGGTTTTGCCTGCCATATCAGTTCTGTTATACTCACAAACTTTAGAGTGTTTTCTATCTAAATCTACCAATTATATGCATATTCTAGCTTCTGGGCCTGAGAAACAGGCAGTTTACTTTGGGCACGATTTTCATCCGAACGTGAAAATATTGCCCCCTATCCCAAATAAGTTTTAAGGAACCAATAGAGCCCCACGGTGGAGGTGTCATAATACCCATAAAACCTAGCTGTCAAACAGGGAAATGGTTCCAATCATTGTTCCTCCATTCATTTTTCTCATAGGAAATTTTAGAAACACTTAACATAAGGGCTGTGATTCGTGGAGGCTTACCCAGGCGTGGCGTTTTAATAACCATGTAAATCTCTCTCGGACAAGGTGACTTTTATCAATATATTCAGCTGTGTGTGTGTGTGGCTGAGAAACACCAGTGCTGTGGTTTTAGCCTGTGTGTCTGTAACTGGCAGTGTTTGTAACAGCGCTGCACGCTGTGAGATGTGTCAGAGAAACCAGACAAGTAGACTCTTTAACACCAGTGCCTGTGTGCTGGTTCAGTGAGCAGCTCAGGTCAATCATGTTAGGCAGAAACATTTTATGAAAACAACTGCAGTACATCCTCAATGCTAAAGGCATTTTAGATTATTTTATGTAGCACGCACAGAGAGAGAGAGAGAGAGAGAGGGGTCATAGACAGCTGAGCTCCCACGTTTTCAGCATGTTTTTAAAATATTGATAGATTTAGAGTTAGACTAACTTAGATTTTTTGGCAGGGACAGATACAGGATGCTACCCTATACAACATAACCTTCACTCCAAATCAAAACTCCAACCCTACAACCGGATTTTGGACGGAATTACCTGGAATGCTTCCTACACCCAAGGATTATTATTCCCAAACTATACAGCAAATGCTCTGGGAAACAAACAGAAACCTGAAAATACCATCCAACCTGGAGGTCAGTGAGTTATTCTGCCCGCCCTGACCTTGAGCCTGCCTGCCACGCTGTACCGCCTGGACTCTGTACCCACCTGCCTGATCATTCTGCCTGCCCTGACCTTGAGCCTGCCTGTCACGCTGTACCGCCTGGACTCTGTACCCACCTGCCTGATCATTCTGCCCACCCTGACCTTGAGCCTGCCTGCCACGCTGTACCGCCTGGAATCTGATCAGGCAGGTGGGTACATTCTGCCCGCCCTGACCTTGAGCCTGCCTGCCCTGCTGTACCGCCTGGAATCTGATCAGGCAGGTGGGTACATTCTGCCCGCCCTGACCTTGAGCCTGCCTGTCACGCTGTACCGCCTGGACTCTGTACCCACCTGCCTGATCATTCTGCCCGCCCTGACATTGAGCCTGCCTGCCACGCTGTACCGCCTGGAATCTGATCAGGCAGGTGGGTACATTCTGCCCACCCTGACATTGAGCCTGCCTGCCACGCTGTACCGCCTGGACTCTGTACCCACCTGCCTGATCATTCTGCCCACCCTGACCTTGAGCCTGCCTGCCACGCTGTACCGCCTGGACTCTGTACCCACCTGCCTGATCATTCTGCCCACCCTGACCTTGAGCCTGCCTGCCACGCTGTACCGCCTGGACTCTAAACTGGTTTGGACCTTTCTCTTGTCCATGACCATTCTCTTCCCTACCCCTTTTGGATTACTAATAAATATCAAAGACTCAAACCATCTGCCTCCCGTGTCTGCAACTGGGTCTCACCTTGTGCCCTTATACTGACTGGCTCTCGTTCAGGCAAATGAGAAATAAGTACACTCAGGCTATCCGGAAGGCCAAAGTTAGTTACTTTAAGGAGCAGTTCTCTCTCTGTGGGTCTAACCCCAAGAAGTTCTGGAAAACGGTTAAAGACCTGGAGAATAAACCCTCCTACTCACAGCTGCCCATGTCCCTTAAAGTTAATGATGTGGTTGATACTGACAGGAAGCACATGGCTGAGCTCTTTAATCACCACTTCTCAGCCATGCCTCCTTGCCCGTACAACATTTCCTAGTCTTCGACCCCTTCTAATGTGAGTATCCCAGATGCTTCTCCCTCTTTTTTTCCCTGCCCCGCAACAAAGTTTCTCCCTGCAGGCAGTCACTGAGCCCAAGGTGCTAAAGGCGCTCCTGAAACTTGACCCCAAATAACCATCTGGGTGAGATGATTTAGACCCTTTCTTCTTTAAGGTTCCTGCCCCTATCATCACTAAGCCTATCTCTGACCTTTTTAGCCTGTCTCTCCTATCTGGGGAGGTTCTCATTGCTTGGAAGGCAGCCACGGTGTGTCCTTTATTTAAAGTGGGAGATCAAGCTGATCCTAACTGTTATAGGCCTATTTCTATTTTGCCCTGTTTATCAAAAGTGTTGGAAAAACTTGTCAATAATCAACTGACTGGCTTTCTTGATGTCTATAGTATTCTCTCTGGTATGCAAACTGGTTTCCGCTCAGGTTATAGATGTGTCACTGCAACCTTAAAGGTCCTCAATGATGTCACCATTGCCTTTTATTCTAAGCAATGTTGTGCTGCTATTTTTATTGACTTGGCCAAAGCTTTTGATATGGTAGACCATTCCATTCTTGTGGGCCGGCTAAGGAGTATTGGTGTCTCTGAGGGGTCTTTGGCCTGGTTCGCTAACTACCTCTCTCAAAGAGTTCAGTGTATAAAGTCAGAAAATCTGCTGTATCAGCCACTGCCTGTCACCAAGGGAGTACCTCAAGGCTCAATCCTAGGCGCCATGCTCTTCTCAATTTACATCAACAACATAGCTCAGGCAGTAGAAAGCTCTCTCATCCATTTAAATGCAGATGATACAGTCTGATACTCAGCTGGCCCCTCCCCGGATTTTGTGTTAACAACAAAGCTTTCTGCTCTACAACAAAGCTTTATTAGTGTCCAAGTTTACTCTACCCTTAATCTGTTTGGGATAGGGGGCAGCATTTTCATGTTTGGATGAAAAGCATGCCCAGAGTAAACCGCCTGCTACTCAGTCCCAGTTGCTAATATATGCATATTATTATATGCATAATAATAGATTTGGATAGAAAACACTCTGAAGTTTCTAAAACTGTTTGAATGATTTCTGTGAGTATAACATAACTCATATGGCAGGCAAAAACCTGAGAAAAATCCAACCAGGAAGTGGGAAATCTGACGTTTGTAGTTTTTCAACTCTTGGCCTATCGAATACACAGTGTCTATGGGGTCAAATTGCACTTCCTAAGGCTTCCACTAGATGTCAACAGTCTTTAGAACCTTGTTTGATGCTTCTACTGTGAAGGAGGGGGGAATGGGAGCTGAATGAGTCAGTGGTCTGGCAGAGTGCCATGAGCTCGTGATGCGCGTCCACGTGAGAGTTAGCTTGGAATTCTCCGGTTGGAACATTATTGAAGATTTATGTTAAAAACATCCTAAAGATTGAATTAGTTTGACATGTTTCTACAGACTGTAACGGAACTTTTTGACTTTTCGTCTGCTCGTGCGTCATGAATTTGGATTACTGGGCTGAACGCGCTAACTAAAAGGACATAAAGATGAACTTTATCGAACCAATCAAACTTTAATTGCGGAACTGGGATTCCTGGGAGTGCATTCTGATGAAGATCATCAAAGGTAAGTTAATATTTATAATGCTATTTCTGACTTCTGTTGACTCCAACATGGCGGATATCTGTTTGGCTTGATTTGTTGTCTGAGTGCCGTACTCAGATTATTGCATGGTTTGCTTTTTCCGTAAAGTTTTTTTGAAATCTGACACAGCGGTTGCATTAAGGAGAAGTATATCTTTAATTCTGTGAATAACAGTTGTATCTTTTATCAATGTTTATTATGAGTATTTCTGTAAATGTATGTGCCTCTCTGCAAAATCACCGGATGTTTTGGAAGCAAAACCTTACTGAACGTAACGTGCCAATGTAAACTGAGATTTTTGGATATAAATATGCACTTTATCGAACAAAACATACATGTATTGTGTAACATGATGTCCTATGAGTGTCATCTGATGAAGATCATCAAAGGTTAGTGATTAATTTTATCTATATTTCTGCTTTTTGTGACTCCTCTCTTTGGCTGGAAAAATGGCTGTGTTTTTGTGTGACTTGGCTCTGACCTAACATAATCGTTTGTGGTGCTTTCACCGTAAAGCCTTTTTGAAATCAGACACTTGTCATGATGTTGGTTTTGTCCTATATTTCTATATATATATATTATTTTTAATCCCAGCCCCCGTCCCCGCAGGAGGCCTTTTGCCTTTTGGTAGACCGTCATTGTAAATAAGAATTTGTTCTTAACTGACTTGCCTAGATAAATGAAGGTTATATGAAAAAATAAACAGATGTGCACAGACAGATAGAAAGACACAGAGCAGGAGACACACAAAGTGACAGACAGAGTGACACAGACAGACACCGAGCTACAGACAGACAGACAGACACAGAGCGACAGGCAGACAGACAGACACAGAGCAGCAGGCAGGCAGACAGACACAGAGCAACAGACAGACAGACAGACAGGCAGACACAGAGCGACAGAAAGACAGGCAGAAAACAGAGCAACAGACAGACAGACAGACAGACAGACAGACAGACAGACAGACACAGAGCAACAGACAGGCAGACAGACAGACACAGAGGAACAGACAGACATACAGACACAGAGCAACAGACAGACACAGAGCAAAATACAGACATACAGACACAGAGCAACAGACAGCCAGACAGACAGACACAGAACAACAGACAGACACACAGACAGACACAGAGCTAAATACAGATATACAGACGCAGAGCAACAGACAGGCAGACAGACACAGAGGAAAAGACTGACATACAGACAGACACAGAGCAACAGACGGCCAGACAGACAGACAGACACAGAGCAACAGACAGACAGACAGACAGGCAGGCAGGCAGGCAGGCACAGAGCAGCAGACAGGCAGACATACAGACACAGAGCAAAATACAGACACACAGACATAGAGCAACAGACAGGCAGACAGACACAGAGCAAAAGACTGACATACAGACAGACACAGAGCAACAGACAGACAGACAGACAGGCAGGCAGGCAGGCACAGAGCAACAGACAGACATACAGACACAGAGCAACAGACACAGAGCAAAATACAGACATACAGACAGGCAGACAGACACAGAGGAAAATACTGACATACAGACAGACACAGAGCAACAGACGGCCAGACAGAGACAGACACAGAGCAACAGACAGACAGACAGACAGGCAGGCACAGAGCAGCAGACAGACATACACAGAGCAACAGACAGACAGACAGGCAGACAGAGCAACCAACAGTCAGACAGACACAGAGCAACAGACAGACAGGCAGACACAGAGCAACCGACAGGCAGACAGACACAGAGCAACAGACAGACAGGCAGACAGACACCGAGTAACAGACAGGCACACGGAGAGACACAGAGCAACAGACAGGCAGACAGACAGACACAGAGTAACAGACAGGCAGTTGTCATGCTTTGATGTGTGTGTAGCAGCATCATGGACATAGACACTCAGATTAAGTGCTGAGCTCTTTGAGCCACAGCTATTTGTCAGATCAAAATTGATGCCAATATCTCAATGTCAGGGAGATAGAACTGCAGTGGAGCGGAGAGGGGGAGGGAGTGGAAGAGAGAGAACCGCGGTAACAGTCAGACTCAGAGAGCTAGACCACGGCCAAACCCTAATGTGAGAAACTTTACTAAACATTTTGGGTAAATCTTGAATCATTTATTGAAGCCAATGGTACAGTTGTGGGAAGGTTGTAGTTGCACAAATGTTTTTCAAGCCCTTCTTCTCAATCCAGTCCTCACTGGTTAATATCTCCCATGGGAAGCAGGAGATGATCCAGTCCTCACTGGTTAATATCTCCCATGGGAAGCAGGAGATGATCCAGTCCTCACTGGTTAATATCTCCCATGGGAAGCAGGAGATGATCCAGTCCTCACTGGTTAATATCTCCCATGGGAAGCAGGAGATGATCCAGTCTTCACTGGTTAACATCTCCCATGGGAAGCAGGAGATGATCCAGTCCTCACTGGTTAACATCTCCCATGGGAAGCAGGAGATGATCCAGTCCTCACTGGTTAACATCTCCCATGGGAAGCAGGAGATGATCCAGTCCTCACTGGTTAACATCTCCCATGGGAAGCAGGAGATAATCCAGTCCTCACTGGTTAATATCTCCCATGGGAAGCAGGAGATGATCCAGTCCTCACTGGTTATATCTCCCATGGGAAGCAGGAGATGATCCAGTCCTCACTGGTTAATATCTCCCATGGGAAGCAGGAGATGATCCAGTCCTCACTGGTTAACATCTCCCATGGGAAGCAGGAGATGATCCAGTCCTCACTGGTTAACATCTCCCATGGGAAGCAGGAGATGATCCAGTCCTCACTGGTTAACATCTCCCATGGGAAGCAGGAGATGATCCAGTCCTCACTGGTTAACATCTCCCATGGGAAGCAGGAGATAATCCAGTCCTCACTGGTTAATATCTCCCATGGGAAGCAGGAGATGATCCAGTCCTCACTGGTTAATATCTCCCATGGGAAGCAGGAGATGATCCAGTCCTCACTGGTTAATATCTCCCATGGGAAGCAGGGGATGATCCAGTCCTCACTGGTTAATATCTCCCATGGGAAGCAGGAGATGATCCAGTCCTCACTGGTTAACATCTCCCATGGGAAGCAGGTGGTGATCCAGGCCTCACTGGTTAATATCTCCCATGGGAAGCAGGTGATGATCCAACCCTCACTGGTTAACATCTCTAAAGGGAAGACTGGGGCTAGGCTTGGGCTAGGCTGTAGTTATATGATGAAAGGTATTGTACTGTGGCTATGCTAAAGTTATATGATGAGAGGTAGCATGCTGGGGCTGACTTTCGGCTAGCAGACAGAGTACTTTGTCACAGAAACACAGAGCTGAGAGCTATAAAGTAACTGAGAGCTATAAAGCAGCTGAGAGCTATAAAGCAGCTGAGAGATATAAAGCAGCTGAGTTAAGAGCTACAAAGCAGCTGAGAGCTATAAAGTAACTGAGTTAAGAGCTATAAAGCAGCTGAGTTAAGAGCTACAAAGCAGCTGAGTTAAGAGCTACAAAGCAGCTGAGAGCTATAAAGCAGCAGAGAGATATAAAGCAGCTGAGTTAAGAGCTACAAAGCAGCTGAGAGCTATAAAGCAGCTGAGAGATATAAAGCAGCTGAGTTAAGAGCTACAAAGCAGCTGAGAGCTATAAAGCAGCAGAGAGCTATAAAGCAGCTGAGAGCTATAAAGCAGCTGAGAGATATAAAGCAGCTGAGAGCTATAAAGCAGCTGAGAGCTATAAAGCAGCAGAGAGCTATAAAGCAGCAGAGAGCTATAAAGCAGCTGAGAGATATAAAGCAGCTGAGAGCTATAAAGCAGCAGAGAGCTATAAAGCAGCTAAGTTAAGAGCTATAAAGCAGCTGAGAGCTATAAAGCAGCTGAGTTAAGAGCTATAAAGCAGCTGAGAAATATCAAGCAGCTGAGAGCTATAAAGTAGCTGAGAGCTATAAAGCAGCTGAGTTAAGAGCTATAAAGCATCTGAAAGCTATAAAGCAGCTGAGAGCTATAAAGCAGCTCAGAGCTATACAGCAGCTTAGAGCTATTAAGCAGCTGAGTTAAGAGCTATAAATCAGCTGAGAGCTATAAATCAGCTGAGAACTATAAAGCAGCTCAGAGCTATAAAGCAGCTGAGCAATATCAAGCAGCTGAGAACTATAAAGCAGCTCAGAGCTATAAAGCAGCTGAGCAATATCAAGCAGCTGAGAACTATAAAGCAGCTCAGAGCTATAAAGCAGCTGAGAGCTATAAAGCAGCTGAGTTAAGAGCTATAAATCAGCTGAGAGCTATACATCAGCTGAGAACTATAAAGCAGCTCAGAGCTATAAAGCAGCTCAGAGCTGTAAAGCAGCTGAGAGCTATAAAGCATCTCAGAGCTATAAAGCAGCTGAGAGCTATAAAGCAGCTGAGAGCTGTAAATCAGCTGAGTTAAGAGCTATAAAGCAGCTGAGTTAAGAGCTATAAAGCAGCTGAGAGCTACAAAGCAGCTCAGAGCTGTAAAGCAGCTGAGGGCTATAAATCAGCAGAGAGCTATAAAGCAGCTGAGTTAAGAGCTATAAAGCAGCTGAGAGCTATAAAGCAGCTCAGAGCTATAAAGCAGCTGAGGGCTATAAAGCAGCTGAGAGCTATAAAGCAGCTGAGGGCTATAAAGCAGCTGAGTTAAGAGCTATAAAGCAGCTGAGAGCTATAAAGCAGCTGAGAGCTATAAAGCAGCTGAGGGCTATAAAGCAGCTGAGAGCTGTAAAGCAGCTGAGTTAAGAGCTATAAAGCAGCTGAGTTAAGAGCTATAAAGCAGCTGAGAGCTATAAAGCAGCTGAGAGCTATAAAGCAGCTCAGAGCTGTAAAGCAGCTGAGAGCTATAAAGCAGCTCAGAGCTATAAAGCAGCTGAGGGCTATAAAGCAGCTGAGAGCTGTAAAGCAGCTGAGTTAAGAGCTATAAAGCAGCTGAGTTAAGAGCTATAAAGCAGCTGAGAGCTATAAAGCAGCTGAGAGCTATAAAGCAGCTCAGAGCTATAAAGCAGCTGAGTTAAGAGCTATAAAGCAGCTGAGAGCTATAAAGCAGCTGAGTTAAGAGCTATAAAGCAGCTGAGAGCTATAAAGCAGCTGAGTTAAGAGCTATAAAGCAGCTGAGAGCTATAAAGCAGCTGAGAGCTCTGGTCACAAAGAGACAGAACAGAGTTGATACACCACTCTATTACTGCTTTGTCTCAGACAGTGTTTAGTGGAGGAAGAGAGACCGGAGTGGTGCACACACTCTCACACATACATTTGAACAGATTTCCCTGCTCCCTCCCTGGCCCAACCCAGCCAGCCCCCAGCTAAGTCAACTTGTTGTGTGTGATCCCTATTCTAATTCTGTCTTCCCTGGATCCAGGTTGGATCCACACAGTTTTGCTTTTTAAGGATGTAATGAAGCTCTGACTGAGGAACAACAGAGTCTGATCCAACAGGAATGCACATCATGACAAACCAACAGAGACAGACTTTTGTTGCATTGTCAGCTCTACCTCGGTTTGACATGAATCAAATAAAAAAACACACCACACAGCTATTTAAGGAAGGGACAAATCTTTTTAGTCATTTGTCAACAAAGTTGTGAACTTGTATCGTCCTGAAATAAAGAAGGAATTTCTTCTACATACTTGGGTTGTACAGTATTTAGCTCAGATGTTGGTCAAACAACTTTCATCCTATTGCTCTGTTTAAGGGTTGTAAATCTGAAAGCTCATCTCACTGAATAAGAAGCCTGTAGGATAAAGGCTGTACCACCCCTAAGTGTGTGGATGTTCATTAGGAACCTGTACCACCCTTGAGTTTGTGGATGTTCATTAGGAACCTGAACCACCCCTGAATGTGTGGATGTTCATTAGGAACCTGTACCACCCTTGAGTTTGTGGATGTTCATTAGGAACCTGTACCACTCCTGAGTATGTGGATGTTCGTTAGGAACCTGCATCACTCCTGAGTATGTGGATGTTCATTAGGAACCTGCATCACTCCTGAGTGTGTGGATGTTCATTAGGAACCTGCATCACTCCTGAGTATGTGGATGTTCATTAGGAACCTGTACCACTCCTGAGTGTGTGGATATTCGTTAGGAACCTGTACCACTCCTGAGTGTGTGGATGTTCATTAGGAACCTGCATCACTCCTGAGTGTGTGGATGTTTATTAGGAACCTGGATCTCTTCGATATCTCTTCTCTACTCTGGTGTTTCTAACCTTTTCTAAGGGTTTCTAAGCCCATGTGTGTCTTGTTACAGCTGAGTCACAGGCATCTGATGGTTTATGGTGCGTAACACTGAGAATGCGTCTCAGGTCAGATCTGACTGCTGAGGTTATTCAGGGAGACACACGGAGGCTGACACTGACTGATAGAACAGGGCCATATCTATTATACTGTTATACTGTTATAATAGGGACACAATATATTTGTAATACTAACAGCGTCGCAATACTATATACCGTACAGTGTATTCTATTGTAATAACAGGGTAACAATAGTATTATCTGGTATATAGATATAACAGTGTAACAAATCAATGATACTGTTGTATATTGGTTATACTGTGTTATAACATGGTAACGATACTATTATATAGCCTATATTTTCTACTGGTTTATAACAGGGTAACGATACTATTATATAGCCTATATTTTCTACTGGTTTATAACAGGGTAACAATACTATTATATAGTCTGTTGTACTGGATTATAACAGGGTAACGATACTATTATATAGTCTGTTGTACTGGATTATAACAGGATAACAATACTATTATATAGTCTGTTGTACTGGATTATAACAGGATAACAATACTATTATATAGTCTGTTGTACTGGATTATAACAGGGCAACGATACTATTATATAGTCTGTTGTACTGGATTATAACAGGATAACAATACTATTATATAGTCTGTTGTACTGGATTATAACAGGGTAACGATACTATTATATAGTCTGTTGTACTGGATTATAACAGGGTAACTATACTATTATATAGTCTGTTGTACTGGATTATAACAGGGCAACGATACTATTATATAGTCTGTTGTACTGGATTATAACAGGGTAACTATACTATTATATAGTCTGTTGTACTGGATTATAACAGGGCAACGATACTTTTATATAGTCTGTTGTACTGGATTATAACAGGGTAACAATACTATTATATAGTCTGTTGTACTGGATTATAACAGGATAACAATACTATTATATAGTCTGTTGTACTGGATTATAACAGGGTAACGATACTATTATATAGTCTGTTGTACTGGATTATAACAGGGTAACTATACTATTATATAGTCTGTTGTACTGGATTATAACAGGGTAACGATACTATTATATAGTCTGTTGTACTGGATTATAACAGGATAACAATACTATTATATAGTCTGTTGTACTGGATTATAACAGGATAACAATACTATTATATAGTCTATCTGTTGTGCTTGATTATAACAGGATAACAATACTATTATATAGTCTGTTGTACTGGATTATAACAGGATAACAATACTATTATATAGTCTGTTGTACTGGATTATAACAGGATAACAATACTATTATATAGTCTGTTGTACTGGATTATAACAGGATAACAATACTATTATATAGTCTATCTGTTGTACTGGATTATAACAGGGTAACAATACTATTATATAGTCTGTTGTACTGAATTATAACAGGATAACAATACTATTATATAGTCTATCTGTTGTATTGGATTATAACAGGGTAACAATACTTTTATATAGTCTATCTGTTGTACTGGATTATAACAGGGTAACAATACTATTATATAGTCTGTTGTACTGGATTATAACAGAGTAACAATACTATTATATACTCTATCTGTTGTACTGGGGCAACAGACACAACACACTCACCAGCAAACTGTCTGTAGGGGTTAAGAGTGTTCCCATATGTTTTTGAATAGCCTACAGCAGGATTAGGCAACTACATTCAGCCGCAGAATTTAACTTTAATAATTTGTACACTACAAATTGACCACAACTAAGTCCAAAAAGAGATTGTATTTGAAAATAACAATACTTTCATACCTTGAATATATTGAGACAAGATCACATACGTCTCTTTTTTACATTTGTGGGAATACTTGCGAACAGATTTCCGAAATGAAACACATTTCTAGCTGAATTCCAGGTGATTTTACAGTATTTTATTTTTACCAAAAACAAAAATCTTAAAATGTACTAAAAACTTTGGGGGGGCCAAAATAAATCAATCACTGGTTTAAACTGGCTCTTGCAGACTCCTGGCATAATTTCCTTAAAACCAGATACAGTAAAACATGCTCTGCTGTCTATGAAGACCCTTATTCAGTGTTTTCACTACAAGCCAACAGTCCTCTACTAGCGTCATATGTTAGTGATTCAGATTAATATGCTCTGCCAATGGCTGTGTCTGAAATCTGGTTTGCCTACTACTTACTTAAACTGCGCACTGTGTACTAATCATATAAACTCAGCAAAAAAATAAACGTCCTCTCACTGTCAACTGCGTTTATTTTCAGCAAACTTAGCATGTGTAAATATTTGTATGAACATAACAAGATTCAACAACTGAGACATAAACTGAACAAGATCCACAGACATGTGACTAACAGAAATGGAATAATGTTTCCCTGAACAAAGGGGGGGTCAAAATCAAAAGTAACAGTCAGTATCTGGTGTGGCCACCAGCTGCATTAAGTATTGGACTGCACCAGATTTGCCAGTTCTTGCTGTGAGATGTTACCCCACTCTTCCACCAAGGCACCTGCAAGTTCCCGGACATTTCTGGGGGGAATGGCCCTAGCCCTCACCCTCCGATCCAGCAGGTCCCAGACTTGCTCAATGGGATTGAAATCCGGGCTCTTCGCTGGCCATGGCAGAACACTGACATTCCTGTATTGCAGGAAATCCCGCACAGAATGAGCAGTATGGCTGGTGGCATTGTCATGCTGGCAGGTCATGTCAGGATGAGCGTGCAGCAATGACAAGCTCAGTCAGACGATACTGTCACACACCGCCCCAGACCATGACGGACCCTCCACCTCCAAATCGATCCTGCTCCAGAGTACAGGCCTCGGTGTAACGCTCATTCCTTCGACGATAAACGCGAATCCGACCATCACCGCTGGTGAGACAAAACCACGACTCGTCAGCGAAGAGCACTTTTTGCCAGTCCTGTCTGGTCCAGCGACGGTGGGTTTGTGCCCATAGGCGACGTTGTTGCAGGTGATGTCTGGTGAGACCTGCCTTACAACAGGCATACAAGCTCTCAGTCCAGCCTCTCTCAGCTTATTGCGGACAGTCTGAGCACTGATGGTGGGATTGTGCGTTCCTGGTGTAACTCGGGCAGTTGTTGTTGCCATCCTGTACCTGTCCCGTAGGTGTGATGTTCAGCTGTACCGATCCTGTGCAGGTGTTGTTACACGTGGTCTGCCACTCCGAGGATGATCAGCTGTCCATCCTGTAGCGCTGTCTTAGGTGTCTCACAGTACGGACATTGACATTTATTGCATTTATAGCCACATCTGCATCCCTCATGCCTCCTTGCAGCTTGCCTAAGGCACGTTCACGCAGATGAGCACGGACCCTGGGCATCTTTCTTTTGGTGTTTTTCAGAGACAGTAGAGAGGCCTCTTTAGTGTCCTAAGTTTTTATAACTGTGACCTTAATTGCCTACCGTCTGTAGGCTGTTAGTGTCTTAACGACCGTTCCACAGGTGCATGTTCATTAATTGTTTATGGTTCATTGAACAAGCATGGGAAAAAGTGTTTAAACCCTTTACAATGAAGATCTGTGAAGTTATTTGGATTTCTACAAATGATCTTTGAAAGACAGGGTCCTGAAAAAGGGGCATTTCTTTTTTTGCTGAGTTTACTATTTAGAACATACTGTTAAATAAAAACCTAATGCAGTAAGCAACAAATATCAGCATACTAGGCTCATCCTACTGAGAATGCGTCATCTCATGCACAATTGTGTTGATTCCTGCCATTCTTTCATTTTGGTACTTAAAATGTAGGATAGCAAAAGGCAAAAATGTCATTATTATCTGGTGAGTGGTTGATCCTTCTTGGTTGCGTGACATCATTCCTAGTCCTTACCAAAACGCAAAACACTGGCGGGCAATTTCTCTCACCTCGGATCTAAAACCAGTAGTAACCACCAACTTTAATGACAGTTATCTTACATTTTTAATAAAACAGTTCAGCTAGCAATACTAGGTAGCTAGCTAGCTAACGTTAGCTGGACTACATCTAGACTCGGAAGTTCATGCATGGCCACATAGACACGGGATTCAGGGGCCAGCTGGTTAGATATGATTCTACCATGGGCAACAACAACTGGATGCTAGTTTGTTTTCAACAAAATATGTACAACTCATAGCTGTATAGTTGATCCAGTGACCATCGCATTTAGAAGGATAGCTACTGACTGAAATGTAGCTAGCTCACTGGCCAGGCAGTAGCCACTACTCGCCAGCTAATTGTCGATTTCCTATTCTTTGGAACATTTGGGTTGACTTGCTCATATCAAGCAACAGACAGTTTGTATACATTGTTTTAATAATAATTTGTGGATTTGTTTTATGAATAATTGGTATGTAGCTGTGTCTGTCTGTCTGTCTGGCTGCCTGTGTCTATCTGTCTGCCTGCCTGTCTGGCTGCCTGTGTCTGTCTGTCTGCCTGTCTGCCTGCCTGTCTGTCTGTCTGTCTGTCTGTCTGTCTGTCTGTGCAGCGGTTGTGTTCAAGGCTGATTAGTCCCCCAAGCCCTACTCACTTCACCTCACTTCACCTCGGCCCTGCCCTGCCCTGCCCATCTCACCCCACCTCACTTCACCTCGGCCCTGCCCTCCCCAGCCCACCTCACCTCACTTCACCTCGGCCCTGCCCTGCCCTGCCCTGCCCTACCCACCTCACCCCACCTCACTTCACCTCGGCCCTGCCCTCCCCAGCCCACCTCACCTCACTTCCACTCAGCCCTGCCCTGCCCAGCCCACCTCACCTCACTTCCACTCAGCCCTGCCCTGCCCAGCCCACCTCACCTCACTTCCACTCAGCCCTGCCCACCTCACCCCACCTCACTTCACCTCGGCCCTGCCCTCCCCAGCCCACCTCACCTCACTTCACCTCGGCCCTGCCCTGCCCTGCCCTGCCCTGCCCTACCCACCTCACCCCACCTCACTTCACCTCGGCCCTGCCCTCCCCAGCCCACCTCACCTCACTTCCACTCAGCCCTGCCCTGCCCAGCCCACCTCACCTCACTTCCACACAGCCCTGCCCTGCCCAGCCCACCTCACCTCACTTCCACTCAGCCCTGCCCACCTCACCCCACCTCACTTCACCTCGGCCCTGCCCTCCCCAGCCCACCTCACCTCACTTCCACTCAGCCCTGCCCTGCCCAGCCCACCTCACCTCACTTCCACTCAGCCCTGCCCTGCCCAGCCCACCTCACCTCACTTCCACTCAGCCCTGCACTGCCCTGCCAACCTCACCCCACCTCACTTCACCTTGGCCCTGCCCTGCCCTGCCCTGCCCACTTCACCCCACCTCACTTCACCTCGGCCCTGCCCAGCCCACCTCACTTCACCTCGGCCCTGCCCTGCCCAGCCCACCTCACCTCACTTCACCTCGGCCCTGCCCTGCCCAGCCCACCTCACCTCACTTCACCTCGGCCCTGCCCTGCCCAGCCCACCTCACCTCACTTCACCTCGGCCCTGCCCTGCCCAGCCCACCTCACCTCACTTCACCTCGGCCCTGCTCAGCCCAGCCCAGCCCACCTCACCCCACCTCACTTCAACTCGGCCCTGACCTACCCACCTCACCACACCTCACTTCACCTCGGCCCTGCCCTGCCCAGCCCACCTCACCTCACTTCACCTCGGCCCTGCTCAGCCCAGCCCAGCCCACCTCACCCCACCTCACTTCAACTCGGCCCTGACCTACCCACCTCACCACACCTCACTTCACCTCAGCCCTGCCCTGTCCAGTCCACCTCACCTCACTTCACCTCGGCCCTGCCCTGTCCAGTCCACCTCACCTCACTTCACATCGGCCCTGTCCTGCCCAGCCCACCTCACCTCACTTCACCTCGGCCCTGTCCTGCCCAGCCCACCTCACCTCACTTCACCTCGGCCCTGCCCTGCCCAGCCCACCTCACCTCACTTCACCTCGGCCCTGCTCAGCCCAGCCCACCTCACCTCACTTCACCTCGGCCCTGCCCTGACCTACCCACCTCACCTCACCTCATTTCACCTCGGCCCTGCCCTGCCCTGCCCAGCCCACCTCACCTCACTTCACCTCGGCCCTGCCCTGCCCAGCCCACCACACCTCACTTCACCTCGGCCCTGCCCTGCCCAGCCCACCTCACTTCACCTCGGCCCTGCCCTGCCCAGCCCACCTCACCTCACTTCCCCTTGGCCCTGCCCAGCCCACCTCACCCCACCTCACTTCACCTCGGCCCTGCCCTGTCCAGCCCACCTCACCTCACTTCACCTCGGCCCTGCCCTGCCCAGCCCACCTCACCTCACTTCACCTCGGCCCTGCCCTCCCCAGCCCACCTCACCTCACTTCCACTCAGCCCTGCCCTGCCCAGCCCACCTCACCTCACTTCCACACAGCCCTGCCCTGCCCAGCCCACCTCACCTCACTTCCACTCAGCCCTGCCCACCTCACCCCACCTCACTTCACCTCGGCCCTGCCCTCCCCAGCCCACCTCACCTCACTTCCACTCAGCCCTGCCCTGCCCAGCCCACCTCACCTCACTTCCACTCAGCCCTGCCCTGCCCAGCCCACCTCACCTCACTTCCACTCAGCCCTGCACTGCCCTGCCAACCTCACCCCACCTCACTTCACCTTGGCCCTGCCCTGCCCTGCCCTGCCCACTTCACCCCACCTCACTTCACCTCGGCCCTGCCCAGCCCACCTCACTTCACCTCGGCCCTGCCCTGCCCAGCCCACCTCACCTCACTTCACCTCGGCCCTGCCCTGCCCAGCCCACCTCACCTCACTTCACCTCGGCCCTGCCCTGCCCAGCCCACCTCACCTCACTTCACCTCGGCCCTGCCCTGCCCAGCCCACCTCACCTCACTTCACCTCGGCCCTGCTCAGCCCAGCCCAGCCCACCTCACCCCACCTCACTTCAACTCGGCCCTGACCTACCCACCTCACCACACCTCACTTCACCTCGGCCCTGCCCTGCCCAGCCCACCTCACCTCACTTCACCTCGGCCCTGCTCAGCCCAGCCCAGCCCACCTCACCCCACCTCACTTCAACTCGGCCCTGACCTACCCACCTCACCACACCTCACTTCACCTCAGCCCTGCCCTGTCCAGTCCACCTCACCTCACTTCACCTCGGCCCTGCCCTGTCCAGTCCACCTCACCTCACTTCACATCGGCCCTGTCCTGCCCAGCCCACCTCACCTCACTTCACCTCGGCCCTGTCCTGCCCAGCCCACCTCACCTCACTTCACCTCGGCCCTGCCCTGCCCAGCCCACCTCACCTCACTTCACCTCGGCCCTGCTCAGCCCAGCCCACCTCACCTCACTTCACCTCGGCCCTGCCCTGACCTACCCACCTCACCTCACCTCACTTCACCTCGGCCCTGCCCTGCCCTGCCCAGCCCACCTCACCTCACTTCACCTCGGCCCTGCCCTGCCCAGCCCACCACACCTCACTTCACCTCGGCCCTGCCCTGCCCAGCCCACCTCACTTCACCTCGGCCCTGCCCTGCCCAGCCCACCTCACCTCACTTCCCCTTGGCCCTGCCCAGCCCACCTCACCCCACCTCACTTCACCTCGGCCCTGCCCTGTCCAGCCCACCTCACCTCACTTCACCTCGGCCCTGCCCTGCCCAGCCCACCTCACCTCACTTCACCTCGGCCCTGCCCTGCCCAGCCCACCCCATCTCACTTCACCTCGGCCCTGCCCTGCTCAGCCTAGCTCACCTCACTTCACCTCGGCCCTGCCCTGCTCAGCCTAGCTCACCTCACTTCACCTCGGCCCTGCCCTGCTCAGCCTAGCTCACCTCACTTCACCTCGGCCCTGCCCTGCTCAGCCTAGCTCACCTCACTTCACCTCGGCCCTGCCCTGCTCAGCCTAGCTCACCTCACTTCACCTCGGCCCTGCCCACCCCACCTCACTTCACCTCGGCCCTGCCCTGCCCAGCCCACCCCACCTCACTTCACCTCGGCCCTGCTCAGCCCAGCCCAGCTCACCCCACTTTACCCCAGCCCAGACCAGGCTAGGCCAGACAGGAACAGAGCAATATGAATCAAATATTTATTAGCTGTATTCATGCCCATGCTGGGCTCTTCAAAGGCCTGTGTGTGTGTGTGTGTGTGTGTGTGTGTGTGTGTGTGTGTGTGTGTGTGTGTGTGTGTGTGTGTGTGTGTGTGCGTGCCTGCATGTCTCCCTGCGTGCCATTGTCAGACACATCTGGGTGGATCCATTTCTCTGCTTTTCAAGGCCAGTTTTTGTTTCGCAAGACTCATCTTCCCCCTCCTCACCAGAGACAGAGGCTACCCTGGTCACACCAACATTCCACAGCCAGATAGACAGGCTTCCCTGGTCACGCCAACATTCCACAGCCAGATAGACAGGCTACCCTGGTCACACCAACATTCCACAGCCAGGTAGACAGGCTTCCCTGGTCACACCAACATTCCACAGCCAGATAGACAGGCTTCCCTGGTCATGCCAACATTCCACAGCCAGACAGACAGGCTACCCTGGTCACGCCAACATTCCACAGCCAGATAGACAGGCTACCCTGGTCACGCCAACATTCCACAGCCAGATAGACAGTCTACCCTGGTCACGTCAACATTCCACAGCCAGATAGACAGGTAGACAGGCTACCCTGGTCACGTCAACATTCCACAGCCAGATAGACAGGTAGACAGGCTACCCTGGTCACGCCAAAATTCCACAGCCAGATAGACAGGCTACCCTGGTCACGTCAACATTCCACAGCCAGACAGACAGGCTACCCTGGTCACACCAACATTCCACAGCCAGACAGACAGGCTACCCTGGTCACACCTACATTCCACAGCCAGATAGACAGGCTACCCTGGTCACGCCAACATTCCACAGCCAGACAGACAGGCTACCCTGGTCACACCTACATTCCACAGCCAGATAGACAGGCTACCCTGGTCACGCCAACATTCCACAGCCAGACAGACAGGCTTCCCTGGTCACGCCAACATTCCACAGCCAGATAGACAGGCTACCCTGGTCACGCCAACATTCCACAGCCAGATAGACAGGCTACCCTGGTCACGCCAACATTCCACAGCCAGATAGACAGGCTACCCTGGTCACGCCAACATTCCACAGCCAGATAGACAGGCTACCCTGGTCACGCCAACATTCCACAGCCAGGTAGACAGGCTTCCCTGGTCACGCCAACATTCCACAGCCAGATAGACAGGCTACCCTGGTCACGCCAACATTCCACAGCCAGGTAGACAGGCTTCCCTGGTCATGCCAACATTCCACAGCCAGATAGACAGGCTACCCTGGTCACGCCAACATTCCACAGCCAGATAGACAGGCATATGGACAGGTGAGCAGGCAGACAGACAGATAGATAGATAGACAGGCGGGCATCTGAGCAGACAGACAGGTAGACAGGCTACCCTGGCCATGCCAGCATTCCACTGACACACAGACAGATAGACAGACAGGCAGGGAGGGAGGCAGGCAGACGGGCAGTTGAGCAGACAGGTAGACAGACAAACAGACGGGCAGACATTATTGAAACCTATAGAGTTATTGTTTTGATGTCACACTCCCACATACTAAACCCGTATCCCTGTGGATAGACTAGGTCAGCTTGGGCTACTTCACTGAGGTGTTTAATATGTGCGTGGGTGCGTGCGTGTTTCATGCCAGTTCATTTGTCCTGGCCGTCTGCATCTCCAGCCCCAACTCCCAGCCCCTTGGTTTACTTCATTAGTGGCTGTGTTTACATGGTGTTATGGTTGGCTCTGCCAGAGCCCACACCTGCTTCACTTTACCTCTGTCACTTTGGCTGCCCTAACAGAGACACATGACCCATTACTAGTGTGATTACACTGCAGAGGGAACATTGGACAATAACATCAGGCTGCTCCAGGGAGTCCCAGAGGGGAGAGAGCTAGCTGCTATATGACCGTGTTCCAACAGCCTTATTACTCACTCAACAGACTGGGAGATAACTCACATAGACACAGAGGAATCTGCCAGCTGAGCTCTCTGTCTCTCCGTTTCTTGGTTTCTCTCCCTCTATTTGTTTTTGGTTTCTCTCTCTCTGTTTTTCTGCTCTCTCTGTTTCTTTCTTCACTTTCTTTCCCCCTCTCTATTTCTCTCTCTCTCTCTCTCTCTCTCTCTCTCTCTCTCTCTCTCTCTCTCTCTCTCTCTCCCTCTATTGCTTTCTCTCTCTCTCTCCCTCTCTCTCTCTCTCTCTCTCTCTCTCTCTCTCTCTCTCTCTCTCTCTCTATTGCTTTCTCTCTCTCTCTCTCTCTCTCTCACTCTCTCTCTATTGCTTTCTCTCTCTCTCTCTCTCTCTCTCTATTGCTTTCTCTCTCTCTCTCTCTCTCTCTCTCTCTCTCTCTCTCTCTCTCTCTCTCTCTCTCTCTCTATCTCTGACTAGACATGAGTGACTAAGATCTCAGCAACGTGAACATTGCTCAACCATATTGTTATTAGCAGTAACACATCAGCCGTAAAAATGTTTAGACATGTCTGAGAGTCTAAAGCAGCCCATAAACATACAGTGAGTAGAATGTATAAGTCACCCTCTCTACATCTACTGTTGCTGAGAGTCGACTCAGAGCCACCTGTTAGTAAGAGATGAATCCTACTACACAGACTGGAATTCAATCAAACCTACCCCACCAGTTTACACAGTATCTATCTTTGTTTACAAACTACAACCTGCACAATATCAGTTTGTTTGATTGAATTCTATTGAAGTGATGAGTCCTAAGACAACACATACTGTAGCTGTTAAGATGTGGATAATAAAACCAGCCTTACTGTAGCAATTAAGGGGGTATAAAACATATAATATAACATTTGGATCTGTAACATTACTGTAACATTTGGCGGGTCTTATAGATATAGATATACACTAGATAGATCATTCTTACTGTAACAGTTGGCGAGTTAAGGGTTAATTAGGGCTAAGTGCCTTGCTCAAGGGTACATCAACAGATTTTCACCTTGTCGGTTAGGGGATTCGAACTAAGGACCTGTCGGTTACTGGCTCAATGCTCTAACCCAGCGGTGTCAAACAAATTTTGTTCCAGGAGGGCCTGCCGCCCTATACAGTGTATAGATCAGTCTCACTGTAACAGTTAATGGTGTTTTATAGATAGATATACAGTATATAGATCAGTCTTACTGTAACAGTTGGTGGGGCCTTATATACATAAATATAGTATATAGACCAGTCTTACTGTCACAGTTGGTGGGGTCCTATAGATAGATATACAGTATATAGATCAGTCTCACTGTAACAGTTGGTGGGGTCTTTTATTTATATATATATATATATATATATATATATATATATATATATATATATAGATCTGTCTCACTGTCACAGTTGGTGGGGTTTTATAGATAGATATACAGTATATAGATCAGTCTCACTGTAACAGTTGGTAGGGTTGTATAGATAGATGCACAGTATATAGATCAGTCTTACTGTAACAGTTGGTGGGGTCTTTTATTTATATATATATATATATATATATATATATATATATAGATCTGTCTCACTGTCACAGTTGGTGGGGTTTTATAGATAGATATACAGTATATAGATCAGTCTCACTGTAACAGTTGGTAGGGTTGTATAGATAGATGCACAGTATATAGATCAGTCTTACTGTAACAGTTGGTGGGGTCTTATAGATAGATATATATATATATAGCAGCGGCGGCCACGATTTAATAGCGGAGGCCACGATTTAGCAGCGGCGGCCACGATTTAATAGCGGAGGCCACGATTTAGCAGCGGAGGCCACGATTTAGCAGCGGAGGCCACGATTTAGCAGCGGAGGCCACGATTTAATAGCGGCGGCCACGATTTAGCAGCAGAGGCCACGATTTAGCAGCGGAGGCCACGATTTAGCAGCGGAGGCCACGATTTAGCAGCGGAGGCCACGATTTAGCAGCGGCGGCCACGATTTAGCAGCGGAGGCCACGATTTAACAGCGGCGGCCACGATTTAGCAGCGGAGGCCACGATTTAGCAGCGGAGGCCACGATTTAATAGCGGCGGCCACGATTTAGCAGCGGAGGCCACGATTTAGCAGCGGAGGCCACGATTTAACAGCGGCGGCCACAATTTAGCAGCGGAGGCCACGATTTAGCAGCGGCGGCCACGATTTAACAGCGGCGGCCACGATTTAGCAGCGGCGGGCATGATTTAGCAGCGGAGGCCACGATTTAATAGCGGCGGCCACGATTTAATAGCGGCGGCCACGATTTAGCAGCGGAGGCCACGATTTAGCAGCGGCGGCCACGATTTAGCAGCGGAGGCCACGATTTAGCAGCGGCGGCCACGATTTAGCAGCGGCGGGCATGATTTAGCAGCGGAGGCCACGATTTAGCAGCGGCGGGCATGATTTAGCAGCGGAGGCCACGATTTAGCGGCGGCGGCCACGATTTAACAGCGGCGGCCACGATTTAGCAGCGGCGGGCATGATTTAGCAGCGGAGGCCACGATTTAATAGCGGCGGCCACGATTTAATAGCGGCGGCCACGATTTAGCAGCGGAGGCCACGATTTAGCAGCGGAGGCCACGATTTAACAGCGGCGGCCACGATTTAGCAGCGGAGGCCACGATTTAGCAGCGGCGGCCACGATTTAGCAGCGGCGGGCATGATTTAGCAGCGGAGGCCACGATTTAGCAGCGGCGGCCACGATTTAACAGCGGCGGGCATGATTTAGCAGTGGAGGCCACGATTTAGCAGCGGCGGGCATGATTTAGCAGCGGAGGCCACGATTTAGCAGCGGAGGCCACGATTTAACAGCGGCGGGCATGATTTAGCAGCGGAGGCCACGATTTAGCAGCGGCGGGCATGATTTAGCAGCGGAGGCCACGATTTAGCAGCGGCGGCCACGATTTAACAGC
The DNA here is from genome assembly GCF_013265735.2 of Oncorhynchus mykiss. NCBI lineage: Eukaryota > Metazoa > Chordata > Actinopteri > Salmoniformes > Salmonidae > Oncorhynchus > Oncorhynchus mykiss. The sequence continues at coordinate 40,363,106 of NC_048590.1, forward strand.
GGCGGGCATGATTTAGCAGCGGAGGCCACGATTTAGCAGCGGCGGGCATGATTTAGCAGCGGCGGCCACGATTTAACAGCGGCGGGCATGATTTAGCAGCGGAGGCCACGATTTAGCAGCGGAGGCCACGATTTAGCAGCGGCGGCCACGATTTAGCAGCGGCGGGCATGATTTAGCAGAGGCGGGCACGATTTAGCAGAGGCGGGCATGATTTAGCAGCGGAGGCCACGATTTAGCAGCGGCGGCCACGATTTAGCAGCGGCGGGCATGATTTAGCAGCGGCGGGCACGATTTAGCAGAGGCGGGCATGATTTAGCGGCGGTGTGCCGCAGTATATAGGGGAAACAGTGGTCTTACTGTAACAGTTGGTGGGGTCTTGTGTCCCGTTGATGTTGCCGTAGTCGTCAACGGTAAGGAACCACTGTGTCCGGCTGAACAGCTGTCGTATGCGTACATCTCCCCCTTCCATGTAGTCGTAGTTCCGTGCATGGCGCTCGTGCTTGGAGCAGTTCATGATGGCGGCTAGCTGCTCGGGTGTGCAGTTGCTGCAGGCCACACACACGCTGCCCAGCAGGAAGATGATGTGAAGGTACAGTCCCGACAGCAAGTTAGGCAGGTTGCATGGCAGTGGCATCCATCTGGGCATTATAATGCACTGCTGTGGGGCGCCACGGACAACATGCTGAAATACTGCTGTCTGCTCCGGCAGACAGAACAGAACAGAGTGCCCTCCAAGCGCAGTTCACTAGGAGCCTGGATGACCTGTGCCCGGACCTGTGACCTGTAACCCCTGGCTGGGGTGCTGAGGCCAGCTGGTGGGAGGTGGAGTGGGTGAAGGGTAGGAGGGTTGGAGAGTGACTAGGCACTTGTGTGATGTCTCTCTCTGTTTTGTTGTCTGTCTCTCTGTTGTAAGGACACAAGGCTCTAGGTTGATGTCCGTCTGTCTCACTGTCTCTCTGTATGAATGAGGCCAGCCTTTATGTTGATGTCTGTCTCAGTGTAATCCTCACTGTGTGTCGGCTGTGTGATCCCGGCAGAGGAGACCGTCATCCAACAGCAGACATGGTCTTGTCTGCTTCCGTCTGTTTCCGGATGTTTCAGGGGTTCTGTGGAGGCCAGAGCTGTAGAAGAGAAGGATGTTAGTGTGTGTTAGATGTCTGCAATTTCTACAGCCTGTAATTTAGACAGCAGTCCAGTGGATGTGGATCTACAGCATACTACGACTCACTCCCACTTGGATAGTCTTTGATTCCCAGACAGTGTTAAAGTGAGGAGTTGAGCTGCAGTGCTGAATGTAACACTGGACATCTGCTTTAGGTTTGTAACCTTGCTCTA